>NC_056739.1:466473360-466579402 GCF_019279795.1 Protopterus annectens
CATCTCCAACATCATATGTGATTATACAGAGTTTTCTGATCACAATATACAGTGTAAAATCACCATGTAGTCAGACAACAGTTAAGTACAGCAAGAACATACAGACTACTGATATATAATCACTCCAAAAGCCTATATTGGAAGCTAGTGGACTTGTATAGGTTTCAGGCTTTGTATTGCTT
Source organism: Protopterus annectens (assembly GCF_019279795.1). Taxonomy (NCBI): domain Eukaryota; kingdom Metazoa; phylum Chordata; order Ceratodontiformes; family Protopteridae; genus Protopterus; species Protopterus annectens. The sequence goes on from NC_056739.1 coordinate 466,473,543, forward strand.
ACCAGTAGGTTACCTACAGGAAAGATGGGACACAAGCACAGATGGGAAACATGCCTGCAACAATGCCATACCAACTTGCATGTGTCAGCCTAAGGTTTATAATGCTGGGCAAGGCTATTAGCGCCCCCATGGTGCCATTTTTAGGCAGGTCTCAGAGGTGAATCTCACCTCCATGAACTGCACAATAGCGGAATCAATGAGGGTTAGGCTACTCAATACCAGGGGTAGTACTCACAACATGCACGCACTCACAGCACCCCTCAGTATGGACAGCATCTACATCTGTTCTGTGACTGGGACCTGTGTAAGGCTCCTGTGAGCACACCGGCACTATCAGACTACAACCCATAACACACATTTCAACCACTGAACATGGACTGGCACAGACATGGAGGGGGTGTATCCATATTCATCGGGGATAGTGGGGCAGCATGATACCTCTGTGATCATCCATGTGCAGCTAACATCAGCCACGACTGCATTGCAAACTGTGAGCTGCTACAGATAACCCTCCATGACCCAGGAGCACCACTATAACTATCTGGAGACAGTGGTAAACATGACAGTCCTACCAGACACCCTGTTATTGGTCAATGTCGGCTACCCTACACTTAACTGGATAACCTACTCGAGTATTCACTTCCAGGCCCAGCACCTCCTGGGATTTATCACCTCATATGGTCTGTATCAGTTGGTAGATGGACTAACAAGAGGTGAAAACATACTAGAAGTGGTAATCACTGACATGTGCAACAGGTGCACTACAGCAGAGGTAAACCGATCACTGTTTAGATCTGACCATGAACTATTCACTGATGATTTCCACTCCCAACCATCTCCCCCACACAAGGAACACAGAGTGAATACCTTTCCTACAGCTAAATTCACAGTACTAATGACAGAGGTGGGAAGGTTCACAGCCCCCACGCTCAGGGATGACATTGCTCAAGATACAGACAGAATTACAAATGCACTCTATAAGCACCTACAAAGATGTATGGGACGTGCCATCAATGGTAAACCAGGACTCGCTACTCCTACACAAGGACACTAGTCTGCTGAACCCCTGCAATATACAGGCTATACAACAGAAGTAGGACAGTAGTCCAGAACAACAGCAAATCTCAAGACATGCAGACATCCATGACCAGTATTAGCAAGACACTTATGTTACTCATGTAATCATCCAAGGCTGACATCCACCTGTAAATAGGCATGGATTCAGAAGATGACCACAAAGGCTTCTTTGGCTATGTCAAGCATCTAAGCAGTAACATACAGATTTGCACTGTGCTGGTGCAATATTGCACTGAATATACTGACCCTACTGATATCACCAACACACTTGATGATACATTCGGTGCAAGCTTCACCCCCTACAGGGCCCACAGCAATACCCAAATCATACAGTATCCCAGGCATCTGAGACATACAGATGGTAATGGCCCTTTCAAACGGCATGACAGAGCTTCAGTGGAGGCAGATGGTGTCCCAGTCTGCATCCTGCAGACACTACAAGACAAAGTGACCCCCCCCCGCCTAATATAGCAATTCAACATCAGCCTCTACACAGGCTACATGGCCATTCAATGGCACATGGCAACAGTTATTCCACTCCACCAAGGTGGTGACACAACTGACCATGGTAACTACTACCCCATAAGCCCGAGTAGCCTGATCTGCATGGCTATGGAGTGCATCCTCATGGCACTCATTAACATAGACAATGGTAACCTCCAGACACTTGACCCTACCCAGGTCAGCTTGATTGAGTGCAGATCATGCCTACTGAACCTGTTTGACATCTTACAGTCACCTAGACTTTAGGTGTGGTAGTTCACACATACTACCTGGACCTCGCCAAGGGTTTTGACACCATTCCCCACTCAGGTATTATATATACACTCACCAGCCAGTACATACACCCATACATCACAGGTCGGTTTGCCAACAGGCTTATACACAGAACCCACATGGTAAGCCTAGCAGCCTCCAGGTCCAACTCTTGACCAGTCACAACTGGTGTCCAACAGGACTCAGTCCTGGGACCCCTACTGTTTGCCATATACTTCTCAGAGGGAAGGGCTAACACAGGTGGACTACAACAGACCGTGTTTGGCAATTACTGCAAACTGGGAGCCATAATTGCCAGTCCAGCTGTCACAGACGTCCTTCAAGGGACCTCACATAGACCAACACAGGGCGTCAGAGTCATGACCTCCAGCTAAAGGCCACATACTGCATGGTCATTCCATTTTGGGAAACTACACACACACATATTAACACATGAGTGGCAGACACTATAATTCAGATGACGTAATGCGTATGTGGGGACTACATTAGATAGTGATCTCTCCTTTGACAATCATATCTGCGAAGTAGTTAGGATATCCATCTATGTAGGCCATCTGATTACTTAAGGGTTCGCATCTAGACAGACTGAGGTTATTGTGCCCCTTTACTCATCAATCCCATCATCGAGTATGATAACCCATTTTGGATGTACCTCAGAAGTTACATCCAACAGCTGAAAGGGCCATGAACGTACCTCGCCAAGAGGAATAATGCCCTCAGACGTGTCCTATGCTGCCAGACTGCATAAACTCTTGCATTACTCAGTGGCATCTCATTTACTCAGAGATGATATTTGCTGGCCAACAAAGCTGTGTCCAAGTCAGGCTTAATGGATATGGTCCACCTATGGGAATCCATGTCACAGTGAGCCACACACTGTAATGAGCTACACCTTGCCACAACCATAACTGGAAGATACTGGAGTGACAGATTCCTGTCATTGGTACTCCCCATGCTTTGGAACTACATCCCTGATTACATTATACAGAGCACCTCACTAACACTCCAGGGAATCCTTGCAGAGTGGGTGGGGAACACTGGATATACCCTAGGGATCCCGCAATTGGCTCTGCTCCACAGAGGGACAGTTAGTTAATCAATGGGGTGGCGACAGCAGACACATTTTGGCTAGGATTATGAATGGCCTCGGGCAGTTAGGCAAGTACCTACCTATGTACCTATGAACCTATACATACAGTATCGACACATGCTGATAGCTTAATTTACTGTTCAGGTATTGACTTACCTTGTGCCAATGGCAGTTGTGTGTACAATAGTTGAGGGCTGCCTATGTAGGATGCACACAGTAGACCATCTATACATGACAATTTACAGGTGGTCGTGTGTGTGTGCCATCCATGTTTGCTGTGTGTGCAGATGGAGAAAGGTGTCAGTCCATAGGTGCCTACACTGTCAGTGTGTGTGCTATATGTTCCCTCTTTGCCAAGGCATGGGCATACTGGGCATGCCTTTGTCTGCCTACTGGGGCTGGCACAGGGTGTTCATGGTCTGAGTCCCTCTGTGCCTGTGGGGCCCTTGGCAATGGAGGTGGGCTGTGAGGGCCTTCACCATTCTGTCCCTGCTGCAGCTGTTTCTGCAGGATCATATTGTGTAGCATGGCACATACTATAAAGATGTGGGCACACATGCCTGGAGAGTACTGCAAGGCTCCACCAGGTATGTCCAAGCAACGAAACTGTGATTTCAGCATCCCAAACACACGCTCTATGATGATTCTGGTTTGTGCGTGTGCCTCATTATGGCATTCTTGCATGGGTGTGTGTGCATTTCTGATGGGAGTCATCATCCACGGTTCCAGTGCATAGCCAGCATCCCCCACCAGGTGGCCATATGGGATGTCCCCCCCTGGCAAATACCTGATACAGCTGTGAGGCATGCCAGATGAGGGAGTCGTGATAGCTTCCAGGGCTGCCAGCACATGCATCCATGATAATGCCCTGGGCATTGCACACGACCTGGCAGTTGATGGAGGGGTATCCCTTGCGGTTTATGTAGCACCTACCCTGCTCACTGGATGGTGACTTGATGTGTATGTGCATGCAGTCTATTGTACCCAGTACCTCCAGGTAGTCTGCCACATGATGGAAAAGATGCATATTGTTGGCCAACTCCTCCTGCATTCAGGGGAAGTATATGTGCTCATTGGCATGTGGTAACATGGCATCCATGAACTGGTGGAGTACCCTGGATGCTGATGCCCGTGAGATCCCCATGATATCCCCAGTTGGCCTTTGAAAGGTACCTGTGGCTAGTATTCTCAAGCTTACACATACCTTCGTGTCTACTGGGATGGGTTCCCCTCTGTTATTTCTGGCTGTGAGGCGTGGCTGTCACAGCTCAAAAAGTTGCTGTATAGTGTCCCTGTCCACCCTGTAATGCTCTACTATCTCCAGATCATGTAGGCCCTGGCAGGTTACCCTGGGTCTGAACACTCTTCTCCTCCTCCGGTGCATGAGATAGTTGTCAGCATCATCCTCCACACCACCTTCATTCTCCAACACATGCTGGTGAATCAAAGCTATGGCAGCCCCTAGCATGTACATATTAAAAGTTCCCCATCTGTATACACCAATGGTGCAGACTGTCTGGGAATACACAAGTGTGTGTGAGGTGCTTTCACACTTTATACTATTGTGCTATGGATGGTGCTGGTGTAATTGGGTGAGTATGTGCAATTCCAGCTGCAGGGTATCTTAATCATGAGTTTTACAGCAGGTACTGCTATTGTGGGGCCTTTGGTGGTGAATTACGATTGGCTGCCATGATTCATCTATTGCCCTTTACTTCACTTTTCAACCCGATTCCCCTCCCATTGTCAGGCATGCATCCAGCTGCCGGCTTTCTTGTTTTCTACTTTCCCAACTCAGGATTGTGTTGTGAAATGTGTTACGTAGCTGATCTACTGCAAGTTTGCTTTGTTCTGCTGTGACAGTTCTCTTTTCTTTGCAGTACGGCACCTCCCCTTTCCTGTTCTGCAGGTAGCTGCTAGCAGCCTTGTTAGCTATTGTCAATGGCCCACTGTGGGTTCCTAGGTGTTAATTACTCATTTGTACTCCAATTACCATGGTGCAGCATTTTCTTATTTTCTTCCCATATCCTTCCTGTTTCAGCTCTGGTGCGCGCTGCGCACAGCTGTTTACCGGGTTTCGAGCGCATTTACACCCACGTTCACATGCACATTCGGTTACCTTGTGTGCTCTCAGCTAAGCAAAGCTATACCTACTTCAACACACCCCTATCCTGCGGCTTTGCTTAGCAACAGGCAAACCGGATTAGCAATGCTCCAGTGTGCTTACAGCTAAGGTGGCACACCCCTCTCTTGATGTCATCTATATCTCCAGGCCACACCCCTGTGTTGTACCACTACACTGTGAGGTACATCCTTACGCTGGCAGGGATTTTGTGATTGAGTATTACTAGTCTCATTTGCATGGCATTGCCTACTAATTCCTAGTTACCGCGCAGAACACTGTCACAGCCCTTTAGCAACCCTTGCTCCACGGTGTGGTGTAGCATGTGTGCCATTGACTATTATGGGGAATTCATGAAATGTGTTACATTGCAGTTTTATTACATATAAATAAATTTTCATTGTGATCCTGTTTGCACACCGATGCCCTGCGATTTTACTTCACGTTAGTGTGGGCATGACATTAAATGTTCTTTTTTATATGTTGTGCATGTTTTTTTATGCCAATGGCTATATATTTAGCCATTGGTATATAATAATAGTATAATACGTGAGTTTGGTCCGCTGTCATGGCACCGATTTTATGTTTGAAAAAATGTAAACCGTTTTTTTCTGTTCACATTTCTGCATGCTTACACTACGCCTGCACCACTTCCTGAATCGCTATATACCTTCATTTGTATGCTACACTGCTGCGCATGGGGTAATTAGCATACATGCGCCGGGAGCTGTGCTGGCATGGCGTACGCAGGTAGTGCACATGGGAAGAGTTCGTACCCGAATCGCTCGGCAGCCATATTTGGTGTTAGATCGTCGACACTACGCCTGCGCCTTGCGCATTCTTCATGAACTATCATGAATATTTTAAGAAACAAGTCAGAGAGTATTAAAAAAAAAAAAAAAGACCAGTCTGCTTTTGAAGAAAAGTGAAAGACAAAATAAGCATATGTGCCTTTTTAACACAGAGTCTTAATCTGTACAAGGCATAAAAGGGACAGTGATAAGTTTAAGCACTGAGGGACACTGTTTAACCAAACATTCTTAATTTTTAATGTCTTCATTGATGATCTACCGGACAACAATGGGTGTCCAATCTGCAGTAGAACACATGTTGGTTAATGATTAAGGTCAGGATATGGAGGCCTCAGCATACATGAGACAAGCTCACACCCACACAGCTGCTGTTTCACTGAGCCTTCACTCACCAGTGCTAAAACCCTGTCACCCATGTCACATGACTCACAAGTTCCCAGACTACTTATACTCTTGAGGGTATCAAATACCAGGTATGTAAAACCCCCCTTTTATTAGAAATATAGAAGCCTCATCATGAATGCCATTGTTTGATTTTAACCAAAACCAAATGGCTTTCTGTCAAGAAGACAGTAGACCAGCTCCTGGGCGCCCTTCTTTATAAACTTTTTTAAATTGAATCAGTTTCCATTTTCACAGGCAGACTTTCACTTTGGCAATCCCAATTCAACCTTAGGTCTCTCCTTTCAAACATTTCATTTCATAATCCCTCATAATGAACTTGTCTGCAGCAATCTTTTTTTTTGTCTTAGCCCTAAACTTTGTGAATCACCCCCTACCATCTGAAAACTAATGAGTCCTGACCTACTTTTTAAAGGAACTGAAAAAAAAAACAGTAATAATTGGCTATAAATGAAAATCCTCATAGCCATCTTTAGGCACCAGCGAACCCTGTAGTCACTGGGGGGGGGCCTCCAACCACAGAAAGTTATCTTATTTTGATATTTTGTAACGTGTCTGTCAAACCAAAAAAAGCTACCACAGCAATCCTGTAAATGTAATAAACCAGGTATGTAATAATAATAACTCTTCTTTATATCTCCTTTAAAATTCAAAGCCATTTCTGGTTATAGTAACAGTGTTTTATCAAGTAACAGGCGTCACAATTCCATTAAATATTTTACCACTGACATAGTACCTTTGGCTTAGCTAAACCCTGCTAGTAGACATTCTCTCTACTAACAATAACAACATAGCCAGCTCTAGGTACTTGCAATGCCTTTGACTGTAAGGAGCCCCCCTTAATCATCCTTCACTCCGTGGGGCCCTACAAAAGCTGCTGTTGGTTGGTGAAAAATCGGTAGAAAAAAAGTACTAATTTCCTGATCATGCTTTTTAACCTGGACAGGGTTGTGATATGACCCTGTTAGTATATTAGGTAATGAACATAAGCAACGTAATCAGCAGAGAGATCAGCAGCCCACAGTGACCAATCTCACTGCTTACCTTGGATTTTAAGAAGAGATGATGCTTCCAGTCTTCAAGGATGGTTTTCTCTTTCAGAGAGTTTTATAAATACTGGCAAAACTCAAGATACTATAACTCCCAACTAACTTATTTCCCGAAAGATTCTGTGCAATGCCAAAAAGAATAACGGAATAAAGACTCAAAATCAGGAACATGTTTTAAATATTACTCTAATTCAATTACAAAGTTAACAGAATACCACTTTTTGCATCAACATGCATTTTTTTTGGACAATAAGAAGTTTAAAACTCTGATGTCTGAATTTATTAACTACCTGTAATCCTGAATGATTTACCAGCAACTCGAACATCTTATAATGAAAAGAACAAAATTATGAGGCAAAACCAGGGAAGATCTCTGAAATCAGGGAGAGTGACAGGCATGCATTACTCTTCAATGAGATATTACAAAATGTATTGCTATCTGCTGAAATAAGTACAAAACTAGTATTGTTATGACTTATGCATATGTGTGTGTGTGTGTCTACCTGTGCGTAAAATATCATAGATTTTTATCTGTGCAAACATCCAAGAATGCTGGGACACGTGCATTATTTTTCCTGGGTATCAGTAAAAAAATGCAGCTAAAAAGCTAACAAGTAATTATATTTCAAAAGTATGGCATAAAATATATCGCAGAACATTCAGACACTTAGCTCTTCTAGGAATCTGGTGGTCCCAATCCCCAGGCTGTATGAATCGATACAGTGAGGCCCAGTTAATCATCCCTGATTGTGTGGAGACCCCACAAAAGCTGTTGCTAACTGGGGGAAAATGAGGAGAAACATTGGATAAATTTTCTTATTATGCTTTTTAACCTGAATAGGGCTATGATATGACCCTGTTAGGATAAAGCCGATAATGACCTCTGCTCTCAACTGCACCCATTCTAAAACCAGTCCTGCTGAGACGTGTGTACAGAAAGTTGTTGTAGGTTATCAGTGCGGGGGGGGGGGGGGTGTTGAGGATTGTGTGGTTATTACTTCTTTAATTTTCATCACAGTCAAGATTTAGAGGTGTGCATAGGAGGTCATTATAGTTTATGCTTGGCCTGGGGACAGTGCGGTTATTGTTTCTTTTCTTGTGTAGGGCCAATGTACTAGGAGCAACAGGGTAGAATGCATTATTGTAATCTTTATTTTTTTTTATTTTCCTCACAGTCACACAACAGGCACATATACAAGTGGCTGCCTTTGGGGTATAGGGGTGTGGAGGCATGCTACATACATGTATGTCACCAGTCATTTGAAATGCATAACTGTGGCAATTTGAACCTCTGCTTTCATCAAAATATGACAAAAGAAGGATGCATTGACAGTACCTGTTTTTTTTGGGGGGGGGGTAGGGAGGCAGACAGTGTTCACAGATAGTATCTGTATAGCCTCATAACAATTTTCTTGTTAGTTTATTGTGAGCTACTATTTTGTCAGCTAAGAATATTAAGCCTTGCATGCAACTTATGTCTTCCATGAAAAAATAAGACTGAAATTATTTTCTTACTCATGATTTTTCTTTAGGCCACCTTTGGATTAAAAGGTTGGAAAAATGCTCCACAATGCATTTCAGAACATCTATAACAATGGTTTCTGGGGGCTCTGGCTTAACTGAATTGTTTCCCAAATAGTTATTACTGTGCTGTCTTGGTCAGGGAAGGTGTGTTGAAAGTACACAAGGAAAACTAAAGTTGAACAGCAACACTGGATTTCTTCCCTTAATCATAATCTCTGTTCAAACCATCACTAGATGAAAAGATTGTGCAAAAAAAAAAAAAACTTTAGAATGCACATCAAAGCACAAAGAAAGTTATAGCTTCTTGAAAAAAAAACTAAAGAGAAAGACAAAATGTGAGGAAAAAGAATAACAAGTAATGTTTATGGTATGGGGAACTAAGGATGGGGTAAAACGGAGGGGAGCACTAGAGGATGTGTGTGTGTGTGTGTGTGTGTGTGTGTGTGTGTGTGTGTGTGTGTGTGTGTGTGTGTGTGTGTGTGTGTGTGTGTGTGTGTGTGTGTGTGTGTGTGTGGGGTGGGGGCTGAAACAGTAGGCAGTGCCTACAGTGCCATTTCAGCTAGTCCAGTCCTGCACATACAGTTGTTTTAATGTATCATTGTTGCAACTAAATGCCAGTGACAAGGGAATGTCACTTAGTGAGATGGGCCAATATACTGCTGTACATAGGCATGTTTTTTATTTTATTTATTTATTTATATTTTACATTTGTTTTCTGAGAAAGTCCGACTGGACAAAGTCCTTTTTCAGCAGAGGCCCGGGGAGGAAAGCTTCACATTTACAACACAGAGTAAGAAAATAGATAGAGTCAAACATAAAAGTGTTTTGTATATAGATCAAAAACAACAGATAGTATGTACAAAGATTCAGTTAAACATAAACGTTTCTAGATATATATATATATATATATATATATATATATATATATATATATATATATATAAAACTGTAACCATTTAGATAGCTGCAAAATTGCTTCGAAGATATACTGTACTTAAAGTTAATTACAAGCAGATAAGTCTTTTTTCCAGTAGAGGGCCTGGGAGATGACTCATCATTTGCAACATAGTGTGTTTACATAGACAGAGTGTCATAGGAAAAGTGTTTACGTTACAATTGTTTATCACTCATAAAATGTCAGTAACTAGTGTATCCAGTGCTACTTAGTGTATGTAAGTTTAATATCAAGCAAAACTGTCACATTTTCCAATAATTTGTCACTAGGTTTAGATAAGAACCAGTGCTACCAGAGAGCAAAATGCAGTTATGTTCTATGAGTTCATATTTGCAAACGTTTCACTAGCAATTACATTGGGTACAAGTTATTGCCTTCCAGATGTGATACTAAAATAAGAAGAGACAAGAGTTAAGGGTCACTGAAAATCTATGTTGGAAAGTACTATGTTATTTATTTATTTTATTTATTTATTTATTTTACATTTGTTGACTGGGGTAGTCTAACTGGATATATGTCCATTTTCAGTAGAGGCCCAAGGAGAAATGCTCCAAGACAAAAAGTTTATACATACATAGAGTCCATAAAAACAGAGGTAAAACACAAACAAATTACATAAGTATATGAAACAGCTTAGCAAAAACTTTTAAAAATCAGTTTAGGTTACACATAGAAGACAGAGGGCAGGATTCACAATGGCTTGCACGGAGTCTAAGAGTCGTGTAAGACTCCATGCAGCCATCGCAATGCAGGAACAGCCCGAAATACCGTGTAAGAGACCACCTAAAACGACTCTTACACGGGCAGGGCGTGGATATGCTAATCACCTCACTTGCAGCCAAAAGGCATGCAAATGAGGTAGATTAGTGATCCACGAAGCTGAAACCAGCCCGTGTAAGAGTCGTGTTAGATGCAGAAATGTACTCAGTTGACAACTGAGTACGTTACTGCAAATAACACAATGGAGCCATGACAGCTCCAAATAAAGTGTGCAAATGTTGCAGTCAGCATGCCAATGGCCAAATATGTGGCCATTGGCATGGTAACCTGATGCAAACATGAAATAAAATAATTTTTTTTCAGCGATCAGCGATGTTTAAACGCAGCGTAGCCCCGCGCAAACGGTCTGCACAATATAAAACAGAAAAATAAAGGTTTGAAACCCACAAATGTGGGTTTTATGTAATGCATGGATTTGCAATGCAGGGACTAGCAGACCAAAAACAACATGGCCACCGTCTAGTGGTTGCTAAGCTGAGTGTAAGACATGTAACTAAGCATTAGTAGGCAATCCTATGTAAATGAGTGGTAGGATAGTGAATCACACTGTCACATAGCAAATGAGCACATTCCGTGTAGTGTAAGAGTTAGATAAGGGGGAGTAACAGAGTAGGAGATAGGTGACATCGCAGGGGGGAATGTCAGGAAGAAATCAAGCTCATTGGAGCAAAGTGGTATGTGAAAGATGTCAATCACACAGCATAAAAAGAGGAGTGTCAACAGATAAGCGTGGGAAAGTCAAGAAATGGAAGGTGTGCACTGTGGCCAACACCAAAGTTTCTTGCTGTACGTGCATGCGCGTGTGTGCGTGCTGGGAGCCGCGAGTAAGACAGAGTGCGCGCGTGTAAGGCAGAGTAAGCATGTAGGAGCCTGTTTAAAAATCTGTAAATCTGTTTGCGCTGGTGTGCACACGTTTTAATCCGAATAAGCAGATACTAGTCCATGTAAACATGTGTGCGCGCATGGTAGCCACTGTGAGCGTGTTTTCGCTGGTATGCGCGCTGCTCCCCCCTGAGGAAACAGAGAGGAAAAAGGAAGCAGAAGAAATAGTAGGAAACTAGCAGGGAATACTTGTAGAGGTAACAGGTGAAAACAATTAGAAGCAGGCAATTACACAGGCAGAATACAAGCCCAGCCCAGCACTTAAAACACTGCAAACAGCATTGCAGTATGTTTCTCTCAAGAGACACTGCAAGACAGGAGTAAGCTAGTAGAAGTGAAAACTAAAAAAGCTGCACTCAGACCAAATATGCTAGGGGCTGCCATAGCTGTCATAAGGAGACATAGGAGACTTGCTGAGGGTGATGACAATGGAAATGCTGCCAGACAACCCACAGTGAGGAGATGGAGAAGAGTGTACAGGCCCAGGTTCACCTACCAGGGGTTACATGAGCTGGAGATAGTGGAGCGCTATAGAGTGGACAGAGACCTCCTGCAGCAAATTGTTGAGCTGTGCAGGCCACGCCTCACACACAGAACCAAAAGAGGGGAACCCATTCCAATGGAAACCAAGGTATGTGTTGGCCTAAGAATACTAGCAACAGGTACCTTCCAGAGACCAACTGGTGATATGATGGAGATATCACAGGCATCAGCCTCCAGGGTACTGCACCAGTTCCTGGATGCCATGTCAGCACATGTCGGTGAGCATGTATATTTCCCCAATGCCCGTGATGTATTGGCCAGCAATATGCGTCTCTTCCAGCAAATAGCGGAATACCCCGAGGTAGTGGGTGCAATAGACTGCACGCACATATGCATCAAAGCACCAGCTGGTGAGCGGGGTAGGGCCTACATTAACTGCAAGGGCTTCCCCTCCATCAACTGCCAGGTCGTGTGTGATGCCCAGGGCATAATAATGAATGTGTGTGCTGGTTGCCGTGGGAGCTACCATAATTCCCATATCTGGCATTTGACGCAGCTGTACCAGACATTTGCCAATGGGGACATCCCACATGGTCACCTAGTGGGGGATGCAGGTTATGCACTGGAGCCGTGGCTGATGACACCCATCAGAAATGCACACACACCCGAACAGGAACGCCATAATGAGGCACACACACAAACACGTAATGTAATAGAGCGTGTGTTTGGGCTGCTTAAGTCACGGTTCTGGTGCCTGGACACATCTGGTGGAGCCTTGCAGTACTCACCAAGTACATGTACCCAAATTGTCATGGTATGTGCTATGCTACATAATATGATTCTGTGAAAACAGCTGCAGCAGGACCAGCATAGGGCCGGGACAAACAGCCCCCCACCATTGCCAAGGCCATCACAGGCAGAGCGTGACTCGGAAGAGGAACAACCTGAGCCTGCCCCAGTAGGCAGAAGGAGGCGTGCACAGTATGTCCTGGCCTTGGCAAAGAGGCAACGCATAGCACATACACTGGCTCAGTAGGAACCCTGGGAATGATACCCCGCTCTGACTCACTCATATAGTAACAGGGACGCCTAACATGACACAACCTGCTCTCAAACATGTACAGGGAGTGTAGTATGTGCATCCGACAGAGGCAGCCCTGCATCACCACCTGAGGCATGATTGCCATGTGTTAAGCAATGTAACACCATCTAGTATATGCAAACATGAAGACCCAGCCTAACATCTCACCCTCACCAAGCATGATGCCACACTATGAAGACAACAAGATCAAGTACAATAATTGGCTGAGGTATTGCTGTTAGCAAGGGGGAACACATGGCTGACAGCCTGGGCTGACATGCTGAGCAAGACATGATGCCCCACCTGCCAGGGATGGCATGCACCCAGCACACCTGGCTGTGTGGATACTGGCAAAGGCTGTTGTCACCCCCACTGTGCCTGGAATAGGTAAGTCTGGAAACACAAACCCACCACCATAGGTAGCACAAGGGATAATAACCTGGACGTAATGCTACCCAACACCACAAGTCTAACCTGCAAGGCGCATGCAGACCAAACCCACCACAGCATGGAGAATGGTAATATGTGTTCTATAACAGAAACCTGGGCAAGGCCCAGAAGAGCACCCTAATACTACCAGGTTATGCCTCATACCATGCTCTACAGCTCCAAAACATGGAACACACGACAATAGGAGTGTGGCTACCAGTAATTATCAAGGATAACCACACCCCCAGGTTGGTACCACAGCAAGAAGCAGCATGGACTATCCACAGGCAAGTAACACTGTCTCAAACTCTGTACCTGTTTGAAGCCTGCTACAGACCACACACACAAACCCAGGTACCCCAGCCAGCCTTCTTGAAGACACTGCAGAGTATGAATGTCTCAACAAATACCAAACAAGGCACACACAAAGTATGACATAGGTGGCAATCCATTATGTATGGAAGTAATCAGGGACCTAGGAACACAAGTGGATGGTAACCTGTCATGTGACACTCACATTGCCAAGGTGGCCAGGAAGACCTGCTATATTGCCCACCTTAATATGAAAGGATGCACATGTAGAGCTAGAGAGGTCACTGTGCCACCATACTCTTCCCTTATCAGGCCCATACGTGACAATGCCCCAGTTCGGATGTACCTTACCTTACACCTGCAGCAGTCAGTAGGACCCCAAATGTACCCCACCAACAGGATAAAGGGTCCAAACATTGGACATCTGCAGCCTGGCTGAAGAAACCACAGCCCAATTCAGAAGCATACTGCACAGTCAGAGGTGATGTATGCCTGATGTACAAGGCCGTGTCCAATCCAGAATGAATGGACATGCTCCACTGCAGAAACCCCAAATCCAGCAGACACACCACAGTGAGATATCTGAACCTCCACACATAGATTAATAGGATGTGCTGGAGGGACAGATCCATAACCCAGAGGCTCCTGACACTCTGGAACATAATCCCAGTCCATGATAGGCTGAGCTCCACACACAAACTCAACAAGATAAATCCGGTGAAGTGCATGGGAGATAGTAGGTGAACACTGGGGGCCATCCCTGTGTCACATCTAGGAAAGTAAACCCTACGTGGGCATAATATGCACATTGAAAGGGGTGTTGAGACCCACACACAGTCTGTCCGTGCTCAAACAAGGCCAGGGCAGATAGCCTAGTATGAACCTATGAACCTATAATGATACAAATTGTGCAGGACACAAAGGAATATCACACAGCTGTCCTACCTGATGGTAGGAACCATGGTGATAATCCACAGATATGCTCTGCAGCACTCTAATATCACAAACAATACACCAAACCCACACACATTGCCAACAGCCTACCGAACAGATTCCTTCCAAACTCCCCACCAGCACCTAACTGCCAAATATCTATCCCAGGAGAGTGCTGGCCCCCTGACATTGCAGATGCTGAGGTAACAGCCAGCATCCACAAAGCACAGCACACAGCATCAATGGTACCAGATGGTGTCCTGGGTTGTGTCCAACAAGTACTGCAAGAAGAATGGAACAGCAAATAGCAGTACTGCGCACTATCAGTCCTACCACAGGATATGTACCCAAAGAGCAGTGTACAGCAACAGTGGTCCCACACCACAAAGGGGGTGCCTGAATGGATACTGCAAATTATCACCCCTCAACCCTGACTATGTAGGTTGGCAAAGTAATGGAGAGGATGATCATGGATCCCATGAATAACGAGATTGGGTACCTACAGACATTGGACCCTACCCAGTGTGGCTGTCATAGGGCAGATCCTGACCCGTACACATGTCTGACTCATGTGAAACGTGCACCAAGGCCATTGATGTGGGGAATGTTGATCACACAGCCTATCTGGACCTTGCTAAACCCTTCCATACAATACCCTAGTTGGCGGTACAGATAAGCTCACCAGCCTAACTATAAACCCCTATGCAAGTAGATGGGTTTCAAACCAGCTCAAGGACAGAACTGACCTGGTCAGACATGCTGCAGCCATGGCAGACTGCAAACCAGGTACAACTGGCATCCCACAAGGCATGGTCCTGGGACCTCTCTTGTATGCTATATATGTCACATAGGTACAGGCCAACATGGAAGGACTCTGTCTGAACAGGTTCGCAGAGGACTACAAACTGGCCACCATATCGGACTCTCCAGCTGACACAAGCAACCTACAAAAGGCACACATAGAAACAGACAAGTGGTGCCACAGCCATGTCAACAAGCTACATGCAGAATAGTGTATAGTCAACCCCTGTGGAAACACAGTACATGGCCAGAAATTACCACATAGGTGTTAACCCAGTAAGTACATCAGGAGCAATAAGAGACCTGGGGACACAAGGTGATAGATATCCTGCATGTGACAACCATGTGTCTGTAGTGGTTACAGAAACATACCATATACTCACCTAATCATGAAGGTAAGCACAGCTTGGTTAGGGTAGGTCAATGTGCCTGTCCAGTCATCCATCAGCAGCCTCACAATTGTGTACAATGGCCCTTCAGGGATGTACCATAGCAGACACCTGCAGCAACTGGAAAGACCACACAAATACCCCACCAGGAGGATCGCAGAGCTGTAACAGATGCCATGTGTCACCTGATTAAAGAAACTGCAGCTCCACACAGTGCCATACTGCCTGGCTGGAGGTGAACTGTGCCTGAAGTATAGAGCCATGACCAACATGGTATCAATGGACATTTGGCACCATGTAAACACTGAATGCTGGTGACCTATGCAGCTGACAGGCCTGAACCCCAGCACGGACATAAACAGGACATGCTGTACCGATTGGTCCATAACCCAGAAGCTCACTCCACTCACGACTACACTCCCACTACAGGATATCCAGGGAGTCCCTCAATGACTGTCATCCAGAGGAATCATGATGATTGGATGGGAGATGGTAGGTGTACCCTGGATATCACCTGTATGTCACGGGTAGACAGAGGCATAGCACACTAACCGTGACATATGTCATAGAAAACACCAGTAAATGTGTGTTGAAGGACAAACACTCTCTGACTAGCATTACAAATGGACTAGGGCACATGGCCATTGTTTGTCACTGTCCACACAAGTTGTGGAATACATTAACAATGTCAGACAATCATGTACTATGCTGTCCATATCTGAACAAAATGCAACATGGTCATTTCTGCACAACTGGCCCTCATCCAGTCTGGTGTGCTCACTATAAATATTACAAGCAGTGATAGGACTGAAACCGATTATACTGTCCACCACAGTGAAAGTTCTGCACCAGTACACTATACGATAATACAACTGTTTGGTCAGCAGGAAAGGATGATGACAACTGTATGCAAACTATTCCATGGCAAACCTGCAGGCACAGCATAATGCCTGTTAGGTTCAGACACAAAGCAGTTGGGCAGTAAGAACACAACCTACTTGGCAACTATTACTACACAACACATGCTGCATATTCCACTGTCTAAACACTGATTATGTCAGCACCCTATAAGTACAGCAGGAGAAAGCAATCCTCCCGGTAATGCAAAGAGCGCGTTCTGCTAATGCGTCTCTCACAAGTGTTATAACATAGGTAGGTAGGGGCTTGAATCCTGCAAGTGCACAGTGTGTGTGTGAATAGGTGTGGGGGAGTATTGTGTGCAATTCCATGTGTAAGAAAAATGTCCCTTTTGGCGACTATTACTACACAACACATGCTGCATATTCCACTGTCTAAACACTGATGATGTCAGCACCCTATAAGTACAGCAGGAGAAAGCAATCCCCCCAGTAATGCAAATAGCACGCTCTGCTAATGCGTCTCTCACAAGTGCCATAATATAGGTAGGTAGGGGTTTGAATCCAGCAAGTGCACAGTGTGTGTGTGAATGTGTGTGGGGGAGTAGTGTGTGCAATTCCATGTGTAAGAGAAATGTCCCTTTTGGCAACTATTACTACACAACACATGCTGCATACTCCACTGTCTAAACACTGATGATGTCAGCACCCTATAAGTACAGCAGGAGAAAGCAATCCCCCCAGTAATGCAAATAGCACGCTCTGCTACTGTGTCTCTCACAAATGATCTAACATAGTTAGGTAGGGGTTTGTATCCTACAAACGCCATGTGTATTTTTGTCACACAGTTTGTCCATGTGTGTGGGGTGTTGTTCCCAATATTGCACGACATACATTATATCAGTAATGTCAATGCACACATGATGTATGTGTGTGCCACCTATACATATGTACCTGTGAACTGCAATAGTTCCCATGTCTGAAGCCTGCCTCATGTGAATACATGGAATATGCATCAGACAACTGTATGACTGTGGTGTTCTGTGCAGGGCTGCATGTGGTATGTGACTAGACAGTGTGGGTTGTAGATGGTGTCATCCCACCAGCGAGGGATACATGACTGGTCTGGAGCATATAGTCCACATGTTGGTGATGAACAGGTGCAGCATGTTGTCACCTCTTGTGGGAGTGGTAACAAGTTGTTCCATAGCAATGCAGGGAATGAATGATAAGAACCCTTCAGATAGGGTCTTGGAGCTAGAGTACTGCTCACACTCTATGTTTGGGTAGTCGCAGTACAACCATATAATGGTGTGTGTAGAGACCGTCATATTCCCAGTGTTGTCAGGAAGGATAAGTGGGTTTCCTGGGTATGGGAGTATGGTGTGTGCCAGGTTATGAACCTGAAGGCAGTCTAACCCACTGTTAGTTGCACATGGATAGGCTCTGATGCTTTGTACAGTGCCACCAACCTGGGGGTGTGTGTATCTGAGGTGCCTGTGGATACATCCCCCCTGTTCTGGTTTGGTGCATGTGTAGGGGATGATAAGCATGGTATCAGGAATGACCTGACACTGATGGTGTGCACCTGGAAGCCTTGTACCTGGAGTCTGTTACTGCATGGATATTGCTGTACCCCATGCTAAGGACAGTTCCCACTGCATGCATCTTGAGGTTTACACTGCTGCTGTTGAGTAGCATTTCTATTAGTGTCCTATCCCGTGTGATACCTGTGTAGGTGGCTATGTAATGTCAGCCTTGCATACAAAGGCACTATGTGTGTAGCAACAGCCTCTGCCAATATACAATGGCCCATGGGTGACAGGTGCAAGCTGTCCCAAGCAAAGCAATGTGGCTTGTCCAGAATGTAATCCCACACTGACAGGCATTGGATCCCCTTTGAATGTCACTGAAACATACGTTAATTGCAGAAACTGATGATACTGTCTACATATTGTGGCAGCATTCTTGGTGAGGGTGAGATGCTACTCAAGCCAAGGGTCATACCAGCCTGTGCCACAAGCTCAGAGAGCTCCTCTATGTCCCCTAACATGTTGTCCAGGGAGGTTCATAGGTTCATACTAGGCTATCTGCCCTAGGGCATTTATAAGCCTAGCCAGAGTATGTTTGGCTTTCGCCACCCATTTTAAATTAATTTTGCTATGCCCTTTTTCGAGGTTAGTATACTGTGCCTCTGTCTAACAGTGACACAGAAGTGATACCCGGGGTAAACCTATGATCTCCCATCCACTCATCAAGACTCCTCTTGAAGAGAATCAATGAGGGACTCTGCCTAACCTGGACTGGGATTTTATTCCATAGTGAAGGGAGCCTCTGGGTTATGAATCTGTCCCTCCAGGATGTCCTATTTATTTCAGTGCTGAGGTTCAAGTCTCTCGAGCATGTAGCTCGATGGGATTTGGATTTTTTGAGGTGCAGCATGTCCCTTAATTCGGGTTGGACATGGCCTTATCGTCAGGCACAGGTCACCTCTGAGCAGGCGGTATGCCACTGAGTAGAGCTGGAGTTTCTTTAACCGGGCAGCATATGACATCTGTTTGAGCCCTTTGATCCTCTTGGAGAGGTACTTTTGGGGTCTTTCCAGTTGCTGCAGGTGTTTGGTAAGGTACATCCCAAAAGGGGCATTGTACTCTATTATGGGCCTGATGAGGGATGAGTAAAGAGGCACGATGACCTCCCCTAATCTAGATGTGAATCCCTTCATGATTAGGTAGGCTATATAAAATATTTTTCTAACCACTTTGGCCACGTGGTTGTCAAATGAGACATTGCTATCAACTTGGGTCCCCAGGTCCCTAATTACTTCTTCTGTACTTAATGGATTACCACCTATGTGGTAATTTGTGGGCACTGTTTTGCCAAAGGGATGACTATACACTTTTTGGCATTTAGCTTGAGGCCATGGCTCTGGCACCAGTTGTCTGTTTCTATGAGGCCCTTTTGGAGGATGCTTGTGTCGGCTGGAGAGTCGATTATGGCGCCCAGTTTGTAGTCATCTGTGAACTTTCAGCCACAGTCCTTCCATGTTGGCCTGTACCTCTGAGAAATATATACCAAACAAGAGCGGTCCCAGGACTGAGCCTTGTGGGATGCCACTTGTAACTGGTTTGGAGTCTGACATGGCTCCAGCAATTCTAACCATATGGGTTCTGTCCTTGAGCCAGTTTGCAACCCATCTAGTGACATAGGGGTTTATATTTAAGCTGGTGAGCTTATCTATAATGCCCGAGTGGGGTATTGTATCGAAGGCTTTTGCGAGGTCCAGATAGGCTACGTGGACCACCTTCCCTTCGTCAATGGCCTTGGTGACTGTTTCAAAGAAGTCAACCAGGTTTAAGAGGCAGGATCTTCCCTTAACAAAGCCGAACTGGGTAGGATCCAGTGTCTGTAGGTCCCCAATATCTTTATTTATGAGGTCCATGATGATCCTTTCCATAGCTTTGCAGACCAAGCTAGTCAGGCTTATGGGGCGATAGTTTCCAGGGTCCGTTGAGGCACCACCTTTGTGGAGAGGGACCACTGTTGCTGTACGCCACTCTTTGGTTACATATCCTGTAGTAAGGCTGAGACTGAACAGTAGTTTTATGTTTGGGTTTAGCTCTTCTTGGAGTTCATGTAGGATGCAGCCTGGGACACCGTCTGGTCCCATTGATGCTGTGTTTTTTGCTTTGGAGAGGGCGGCTCCCACCTGAGCATCTGAGATGTCAGGGGGGCAGCACTCTGCTGGGATAGATATTTGCCCTTTTGGTGGGGGGGGGAGTTTGCTCTGAATCTGTCAGCTAGGATGTTGGCAATGTCTGTGGGATCGGTGTATTTTTTGTCATTTTGGACTAATTCTGAGCATATCTGGGAATTCCCACCCAGGTTCCTAACATAACTAAAGAAAGCCTTGTGATTATCCTTAGTGTCCTGTGCAATTTTTCTCTCAAAGCTGGCCTTTGATGATTTTATGAGTGCCCTTAGTTTTTTGCTAATACTGATCAGAGATGCCTTCCCTTTTTGGGATTTTGCTCTATCATGTAGTAGCTTCCTCCTTCTATTGTATAGTTTGTTTATGGCTGGGGTCCACCAGACAGGTCGTCTGCCTTTGGAGGATTGGGTCTTGGTTTTATTTGGGATTGCATGATCCATGCATTCCTGAAGGTTTTCATAGAATGCATTTATAAAGGATTCTGTGGTCTGGGCCGTATTTTCCACAGGCCCGGGGGCTTTGAAGGATTCCACCTCGGTTTTGAGGAGTGTGAAATTTGCTTTAGAAGTTTTTCACTGTGGTTTTCTGGGCAGGGGGTGGGGTCGGGATGTGAATATCCAGTGAGATCAGTTTATGGTCTGATCTTACCAGTAAGGGATACACTTCTGGTCTGGAGCATAGAGTCCCCATGTTGGTGATGATCAGGTCCAGTATGTTTTCCCCTCTTGTGGGAGTGGTAACAAGTTGTTCCATAGCATTTGAGTTTATGAATTCTAGGAACCTTTGGGCAAGGGTGTTGGAGCTAGAGTAATGCTCCCAGTCTATGTTTGGGTAGTTGAAGTCACCCAATATAATGGTGTTCGGAGAGACCTTCATATTTTCCAGTGTTCTCAGGAAGGCCGAGTGGGGTTCCTGGGTTTGGGAGGGTGGTCTGTAGCAGGCTATAAACTGGAAGGCAGTTTTACCCACTGTTAGTTGCACATGGATAGTCTCTGATGCTTCGTGCTTTGCCACCAACCTGGAGGTGTGGGTATCTTTGATGAATATCGATACTCCCCCTCCTTTTGTGGTTCGGTCCAAGTTTTGGGGCCGAAAGGCATGGTATGAGGTATAACCTGGTAGTGCTGGGGTGCTCTCGGGAGTCCTGAACCAGGTTTCTGTTACTGCACAGATATCAATGTTCTCCATGCTAAGGAGAGTTTTGAGTGTGTGCATCTTCAGGTTTAGACTTCTGGCATTGAGTAGCATTACTCTTAGTTTCTTATCCCTTGTGATACCTATGGAGGTGGGTTTGTCTTTTAGTTTCTTATCCCTTGTGATACCTATGGAGGTGGGTTTGTCTTTTGAGCCTTGCCTAAAAAAGGCACTATGGGGGTAGCAAGAGCCTTTGCCAATATCCGAAAGCCCAGGGGTGACAGGTGCAAGCCGTCCCTAGCAAAGCATCGTGGCTTGTCATGCATATCATCTCAAGCTGACAGGCATTGGATCCCCTTTGAATGACACCAATACTTAAGCCAATTGTTGAAATTGATCATCTTGTCTTCATATTGTGGCATCATTCTTGGTGAGGGTAAGATGCTACTCAAGGTCAGGGTCATACCAGCCTGGGCTACATGCTCAGAGAGCTCCTCTATGTCTCTTTTCATGTAGTCCAGGGAGGTACATCTCAGGTCATTCACACCAGCATGGACAATGACTGAGTCATATTTGTACTTGCCTTAGAGTGACCTGGTGCATCAGAGGTCATACACACTGGCACAGTCAATGACTGAGTCACACTTCTACATGCCTTGGAGTGACCAGTATGCTTGTGTTATGTGATGGATCATAGTGCCCGACGGGCAGCTCAGCATGACCGTCACCTTGTTCAGCCTGGTGAGCAGGACCTCAGTGTACCTGACGATAGAGGTACCTCATACAACTGTAGCAGGTGTGTTGACAAGCCGTATGGCCTGTGACTGTTTGGCACACAGGCTTTGTGAGCTATGTGTTGCATGTGCTCTGCTCTGGCTTAATGTTTGCTTGTGTGTCTGCTTTGCAGGTGTCAGCTACTCAGGCAGGATGCTATTCTGAGAGTCCAATAATGTACCTGTGTGTTTCTGTGTTTGGATTGCGGTCGTGGCAGGTACTGTATTCACTGTAGTATCCCACTCCACCTGACAGGGAATGCCAGTGCTGAGTTAACAGAGCTTAGCCCCCAGTTTGGCTATGTGGTTGCATCTCTCACATGTGTTGTACATGTATGGGAAGGGGAGAGGGTTGTCTGTATACATGAGGCAGCTGTAACATTGCCACATGACTCACAGATTCACCAACTGGACCTGAGAGTAGATCAACAGGTGACCTTTGCACATGCTACCATAGCATTGTGACTCCCATACTAAGTAACAACACATAGGGCCAATGGGGAACAAGGTACTCAAGGTGACTATGTGAGGGTGTAGTGCTCCTGATATGTAAGTGCTGGCATATATGAATGCTGTCTTGAGCAAATGTGAGGTAAGTCATATGCAATGTGTTACAGGCAAGCTACATGTAAACAGGACATACAGTGACGTTCTGTCAAGTGAGACATGGACATCAGTACAGTAAGCAATACAGATGTCACTAGGGATCCACAGAGGCACTGTAAATCTGCACTGCAGGTGGAATCAGTGTTTCAGGAACATAACAGGCAAACATGCATACAAACAAAGCTACAGTCAGCAGGCCTGTATGTAGACTATGCTACAAAAAACAAGGTGTACGACTTCCAGTAGGTAACAGTGCATATATGCAGGCACTATAAGCCAGTACCCAGACATTCACAGGTCAGACAGGCTGGGTCCAGTCACACCCCACACAAGTGTATAGACCACGTACCTTCATAATGTTGAATAACTGGCCTGATACCCAAGTGCTCATACCTGTAATAATACACATGTCAAATAACAGACACTGAGCCCTCACTCAGCAGTTTCAGACTTAGTATGATGTATGCTACCTGTCCTGGCACCACAGTATCCTTGACATGTATGGACACTCTTCCTCCTGTCATAGTTAGTTCTGTGTTTTGGTGCTGTCATGCATGGTATGAGGTGTGACCTTGTAGTGCTAGTGTGCTGTTGTGAGCCTTGAACCTGTTGTGTAGTACTGCACAGATATCAACATCCTGAAACATCCGCATTGCAGAGTCGTGTGTGGACAGCATGCAACTCACAGTTGACATGACCATCATTGAGTATCAATATGTACATTGTTGCATCCCCTGTGCTACCTATGTAGGTGGCCATCCCTTGACAGCCTCACCACCAGTATGCAAAGATGTGCAGATAGAACACTGTGGTAATTACTATGGGTGTACAAAACAATACAATGACATTCATACTGTAACTGCATCAGGCATGCTGGTATATACCCACAATGATATCATTACACTGTACTGTTGTCAACATTATACTATTACAACACGTCTATGTAGTCACCCTGTGCATCAGCACCATGTTAACCTGTTCCTGCACCAGTTTTACAGATTGCAGGAGGTGGCACAGTTTCATCATATGCACAGGGTGTGTACCTGGTATGCCTGAGTCTGCCACTGATACAACCAATTGACATGTTTGTGTGTGTGTGTTGGTGAGGGACAGCAGTACAAGATGGGGCAATGTTGATGCAGTGTGTGCATGTATGCGTTAGCCCTAGGTGTTATCACTTTGCATGTGTGTATGAATGCACACAGTCCCACCTCATGGCTGTCATATACAGGTGTTTGTGGACAGCCACAGACTGTACCTGCCAGGTCATACAGATCACTGTCTGTGGCCACGGACACGGTACCTGTGCCTGGCAGGGGTGCTATGGACCATATCAGGTACTAAGCCAGACTGGGTACTGTCATCAGAAGCAGATGGTTGGTGACTGGAGACAGGTCCCTGTTGGGGCTGTCCAGCACCACGTGCATGTGGTCTCCTGGGGCGGTCTGGTGACAGCACAGACCCAGCATTGCTGGGGCTGCTGCTGGCACTATGTGAGCGGCCGCGGGCCTGTTGTTGTCCGCGATGGCTGCCAGCTGCTGCTGTTGCTGGCATATGGCCACGTCGATGCCTCAACCATCCACCATTGCCCTGGCTCATGGACATGTAGTTGTGGAACAGATCTAATGTGTCCCTCCAACATCTGTCAGTGACCTCGGTGAAGTTACGGATGGCAGCCGCAACATCACGCATACTGTCACTCATGGCTGTGCGACATGCTCTCAGCTCCCTCAGACCCTGTCTGGTGTACCGTTCCATATGTGACTGTGCCTGCATTACAGCCCGAAACATAGCTGAGGTTGAAAGTCCTCTGTGGGCATGCCTAACAGGGGCGGTACACCCACGGATGCTCCCACGAGAACCCCTGGACGTCTGCCTGTGTGGTACCATGTCAGGACCCTGGCCATGGCTGCTGTGTGGGGATGCATGTGCCACCAATACCACATTACCCTGGTCAATGCCCACTGTATCCTGTCCATCACCTAGGGACATTGGTGACAAAGGATGTATTGGCAGGATGACTGTGCGCATTGATGGGGTCGACAGCTGTGTAGTGTCAATTGGCTGACCAATGATGGACCCTGGCACACCTGCCTGTGCCATTACACAGGTATCATCATTATCACTACCCACAGCAGCTGATTCAGGTTCCCTGCTGCACAACACCAGAGCAGCACCAGAACCTGTGGGAGTAAGACAGGAAACACAGTTTACAATGTGTACACAATGTCACCACTGATACACACATGCACACATGGGCAAATGCACACATGGGCACATGCACACATGCACACATGGGCACATGCACACATGCACACGCACACATGGGCACATGCACACATGCACAGATGGGCACATGGGCACATGCACACATGCACACATGGGCACATGGGCACATGCACACATGCACACACCTCAGTATATGAGATATTAACCCACAGACACAAACACACCTGCAATCAAACATATAGCACTACTGCTTCAGCCTATTATTACTATTAGTATCAAGAGTATTGAAGGTAATGGTATTACACACTCACCAGCATGGATAGGCTGCCTTGCTGTTACACCAGAGGGACCTGCAGAAAAGAGACATTTATCGTCAGTGGGCACAACTGTGCCATTGATACTGTGGGCATGATACAGTTCAGTAGTGCAACAGTTAGCTTCCACAGGTGTACTGCTGATATTGAGGATATCACTCTTGCACAATAATTACCAAGATTACAGCTACAAAATGAGGACACACCTCACACATGCATAACCTAACAGTGTACAGAACAGTCAACTATTCACATGGCATGTTACCTGCATGCTCCATGTCCTGCTGCTGTGTGGCTCCAGCCTCCATCATTACACATGTATGCTGCTGCTGTTGCTGTTGGGCTGGAGCCACAACACTTAGGAGTAGCCCCTCCAGTCTGGTGAGGGGGGATGTCTAGACACCCCACCACCTGTGGCAAGCTGCTGCCTGTGGATATCCGACGCACGCTGATGGACATTTCTAATTAAATCACTGCAGTGATGGCGTACCTGCTCACATGTCTGGTTATGTGTGCCTATATCATTTACCCGATGGACCAGGTCTTGCCACAGTGCAGCCCTCTCCTGCTGGTTCTGGCTGGTGTGGGAAAAGAGTACAGCGAAATCCCGCACCAGGCTCTGGTGTATCTCCTCCTCCTCTGCAGCGGAGTAGACAGGGTTCCGCTGGTGAACCATGGCCCTGAAAAGGAGAAGGAAAATATGTCAGCAATATCAGTCAGCAAACTATGGCACACATAATACACATAATACTCGACTGTAGTGATATGACGTAACCACCATATATAGCATCTGTCTGTCTATTGGGGGATACACATGTAAATGACCAGATATCAGTGCTCATCTGACAACTGCGCAACAGTACCTGGCACATTCCATATGACAGACTAGTATACTGCAGCAGTCAACACACTGTTTCAGGTACAATACACAACCTCACACTGGGGGTTTGTATCAAGGTACTGTCAGCCCATGCACTGCACACAATGCACGTTACATATTTCACTGGTAATGCACACTACTCTTACTTGCCATAACCCTACCTACACCACAGTGACATACAGGGTAACACAGCACAACATATGGCAATGTAGAATGTGTTGATCGCAATACCTCACACACCTGTCTCTGGCCTCACACCAAGGACACACACTACCATGACAGACAGACTGTCAATGTGAGCAATCACACCAGTACACAACATGCACCTAGTCACTGGCACACTTATTCCACCTCACATATTTCGTTTGCAATGTGTTCATGGGTGTGCATTGTGTCTTAGGTAGGTAGTGTGCTTTTGGCCCTGGGCCTACAGCAGCATACTGTTATGCTACCCTGCCTCTTGTGACACATGTGTTATAATCGTACCTGCTCCATACAAACAGTTACACAGGGTGACTCATATAGCATATTACCTATCTGCATAACATTCAGCAGGGGTATGTCTGACATCTACTCATGGGGAGTCTTGCTTCTTCATTCTGTGTGGTCTACTACAGGGTATGTAGTATCTGTGGGTAGGGTCCTGTACCTCCACCATGTGCTCTATACTGCAGTGACAAGGACGACAGACATAGGTAATTTGTGTTGTGGATGTTGGAGGTGTTACCATGGCTGTTAGACAACTGTCATGGGTGTGACCAAACTATGTATATCCAGCAGTGGTAACCTCTATGTAGGTAGTCTGTGTGCGCTTTGTGGTCTTGTCAGTCACTCTGCATAGGTATTGTGTTTGAGTGCATTGATACAGTTACTTGCATATGTCTGTGTCCTTCTCCATATCTGTAGCTGTCATGGGAGGTACATACCGTGTAGGACATTGTGGGGTGTGGAGGGGTACAGTGACCTACATGTCCATAGCTGACATACCATGTCAGCTGACACATTCCATGTACAGGTATTATAGGACTAGTGTGCCACTGTGTATATCAATGGGGAGCCTATTGTACACTTGTTGCCCCTGTTCCCCCCTGACACATGCAGTGGTGGGCAGGCATGCACATATGTGGTGGTTACTGTTGTCAGTGTTTTTGAATGGGGTATGGTACTCCAGTATCCACACTGGTGTTCACTCCATGCCCTTGACACCAGGCACCTGTTGCAAGACATCTGCACACATGTGCCTCACACAGTATGTGTGTATATATATATATATATATATATATATATATATATATATATATATATATGTATATATATATATATATTGATATATTTATATCTGTATATAGATATATATATGTTTGTATATATGTATATAATATGTATATATAGATGTAGATATATACATATAGATGTGGGGAGAGAGGGGGAGAGAGTGAGAGAGAGACAGAAGAGAGTGAGAGGGGGTGGGACAGAGAGAGAGAGATAGTCATATACAGACATATCTGTTGTCAGTCAGATCTATCTGTATATGTATATGTATCTACATATATCTATATATGTATGTGTGTATTACATATATCTGTCCGTACATATTCTACCAATCTCGATGTCTGTGCAGTAAGTGAGAACCTGGTTCAAGGCTCCTGAGAGCACACCAGCGGTACCAGGCTATACCCCGTATCATGCTTTCTGGCCCCAGGACTCGGGACAAAACAAATAGGGAGGGGGTGTGTCCATATTCATGAAGGACACCCACACCTCCAGGTTAGTGGCAACACATGAAGCATCACAGACCATCCAGGTGCAGATAACCGTAGGCAAACCTGCTATACAACTGGTAGCATGTTACAGACCACCCTCCCAATCTCAGGAACCACAGTCAGCCTTCCTGAATACATTGGAGGATATGAATGTCCCACCACACACCATCATATTGGGAGACTTCAACTACCCTAACATACACTGGGTGCATTATTCTACCCCAAACACCCTAGCCCAAAGGTTCCTGGAATTCACAAAGTCACATGCAATGGAACAGCTAGTCACCTCTCCCACAAGGGGAGATAATATACTAGACCTGATCATCACAAACATGGGGACAATGTGCTACACACCGGGAGTATACCCCTCACTAGTCACATCTGACCACAGACTAATCCCCCTGGATATACATATCCCACCTCCCCCACAACACAAAAGACTATAATGGGAAACATCTCACATGCCGACTTTACACTTCTTATAAATGAGTTGGTATCCTTTATGCCCACTGGGCCAGTGGAAACCACATCCCACAATGCAGACACCTTCACATATGCTTTCTATGGACATCTCCAAGAATGCATGGATCATGCAATCCCAAATAAAACCAAGACCCTCTCCACCAAGGGCAGGCATCCTGTCTGATGGACCCCAGCATTGAACAAATTGTATAACAACAGAAGGTAGCTGCTGCACGGCAGAGCAGAATTCCATAGAGCTAAGGCATCTCTGATCAGCACTTGTAGAAAGATACGTTTTGTCATACAAACATGCAAGGCCAACAATGAGAGGGACATCGCTATGGACACTACAGATAATCACAAGGCCTTCTTCTGCTATGTTACACACCTGGGTGGGAACCCTCAGATATGTTCAAAGTTAGTTCACAGTGACAAAAGCTACACTGAACACACAGATAATGCCAACATTCTGGCAGACAGGTTCAGTGCAGATTTCTCCCCTCCCTCATCCACACATGAGGAATTACTAATCCCAGCTGACTGTAACCTCCCTGTCATCTCAGATGTCCAGCTGGGAACCACCCTCAGCAAAGCTGTAAACACAGCATCAATGGGACACAAAGGTATTGCAGGTTGCATGCTACATGAACTCCAAGAGGAGCTAAACACGCACATTAAATGCTATTCAACTGTAGCCTTACTATGGCATATGTACCTGGACACTGGCATACAGCAACAGTAGTCCCACTCCACAAAGGAGGCACCTCTACAGACCCTGGTAACTACCACCCCATAAGCTTAACCAGCCTGGTCTGCAACGCTATGGAAATGATCATTATGGAATTCATACACAGAGATATTGGGGACTTAGATACTTGATCCCACCCGGTTTGGCTTTGTAGAGGGCAGATCCTGCCTTATGAAGCTGGTTGACCTTTTCAAATCAGTCACTAGAACCACTGACGAGGGCACAGCAGTCCATACAGCCTACCTGGACTTGCCTATGGCTTTCGACACAATACCGCACTCTGGCATCATAGACATGATCAACAGCTGAAATGTGAATCCATATGTCACAAGATGGGTTGCAAACCAGCTAACGGATAGCAACCCTACAGTCAAACTCACTGGTGCCATGTCAGACTCAGAGCCAGTCACAAGTGGTGTCCCACAGGGCTCTGTCCTGGTACCGCTCATGTTCAGCATATAATTCTCAGATGTGGAAGCAGACATGGGAGGGTAGTGGCTGACAATGTTCAAAGATGACTGCATACTAGGCGCCATAGTCGATATACCAGCTGACACATACATCCTACTGAAAGGCCTCACGGACACCAACAACTGGTGCCGGAGTCATGGCCTTAAACTGCATGCCATGTAATGTATAGTCATACCCTTTCAGACGGACAAGTACCCACATATTATCACATAGACAGTAACCCACTGAGTACAGACAAAGTAATCGGAGACCTGGTGACACTGATCGATACTGACCTCTCATTTGACACCCACATTGCCAAAGTGGTTGGATAGACTTCCTACCTTGCCCACCTTATCATGAAGGGATTCACATCCAGATCAAAAGGGGTCATTGTACCCCTATACTCCTCCCTTATCAGGCCCATGACTGTGTACTATGCCCCATTTGGTATGTACCTCACCTGGCACTTGCAACAGCTAGGGGGACCCCATAAGTACATCACCAGGAGGATCAAGGGTCTCCAACAACTTTCATATGCTGTCAGACTAAAGTAACTCATGCTCTATTCCATAGCATACTGCCTACTTAGGGGTGATCTGTGCCTGATGTACAAGGCCATGTCCAATCAGGTATTGATGGACACGTTCCACCTCATACAATCCAAATCCATCAGAACCACAACAGCTACAGATTTAAACCTCAGCACACATATGAATAGGACATACTGTAGGGACAGATCCATCACTAAGAGGCTTCCCATACTGTGGAACAGGATCCCAGTTCATGTTAGGCAGAGACCCTCACTGACACTCTTCATGTGAATTCTTGATGAGTGGATGGGAGATCATAGGTTTACTCCAGGGGTCATCTCTGTGTCACTACTAGACAGAGGCACAGTAAACTAATGCTATTATGTACGGGGGTCTTCACTGTGTCACTACTATACAGAGGCGCAATTTTATAAATCTATTCTATGCACTGTCTGCAGATAGCCTAGTACTAAACTATGACACTGTGAAACTATATATGTCTATGTATTTCTACATCCCTCTCTATCTATGTATACACATATCCATATTATATATATATATACATACATATCTCGATATACATACGTATACACATGTTAGATATAAATATATACTCCTTTTTAGTTCCACATATGTATACACACAGTAACGTACTGCTGAACATCCATTACTGTACAACCTACTTGTACATTGCACTACAACCTACATTGCTATGTGCACATAGCTACCTTCACATACATATGTATGTAGAGCCTTCAGTGACAGTTGCAGTATGTCCCCAGCCCTATGCACATCTTCATATACATAGATACAGACCAATAACACATCTGGAGGGTGCACAGTATGTAGAGTATTATAGTAGTACTTTACATTACCTGTGTTTGGTGCAGCTGTTTGCGTAGGCTTGCAGTTACTTGGCCTGCTGTCAGCATCTTTGTTTTGTTGTTACAGGTTTTTTTTTTATTCTTTCTCTCTTTCTTTCTTTCTTTCTTTCTTTCTTTCTTTCTTTCTTTCTTTCTCTTACTTTCTTTCTTTCTCTCTCTCTCTCTCTCTACCTCAAGCGGGTGCAATGAAAGTATTGCATGTGTGGACTGGGAGTACAGGATGCTTTTGTAGGTATCTGCACATGTCCATGTGATGGCCTCTGCACCAATTGTTAGCCAGCATTTACTAATTGCATGCAGCCTGTTGTGTAGTGATTGCAGTTCTCACTGTGATTACACAACTGTGCTATAAAAAGGTCTGCTAGGTAGGTGTAGCCCTTTCAGATTATCAGGGTGGGGACCATGCTGTTTTGCTGTGGACACTGTTCTGTGAGTGTAAGGGTTGGTATGTCTCTCATATTTCAGGCTGTGTTGTAGACACTGCAATGCATGTTGTTCTGTAAGCTGAATATTCCTTCCTCCAGTGTCCTCTTCTCCATGTGTATGTAAACTGACACCTACTACTAGTAATACTGTGTATATGGGTGTGTGTGCCTCCCTGTGGGGATTGTGGTGTAACTGGTATATAGCAGTGGCTCTTGCAATCTGTTGCTATGGCTTCAATATTTGGCCTTTACATTTACTCCTTGTATGCCTGCTAGGTGTCTTTCCTGTAATGTGTTGCTATGGCTTTCCTATTTTCCATTTACATTCACAGCTTGTAATGCTTGCTAAATCTGTTTGGGCAGCAATTCCCTATGTGTTTGTTGTGGTAGGGTGTTACTGCATGCAGTATGGTCTGGCCATGGTGTGGGCCTTGACACTTACAAGGGTATTTGATCATGCTGCTGAGCAGGCCTCAAATACCCTCAGGTGCATCGTTTATCAGCCTCATGGAATGGTACATAGCAGTGGGATACTCCAATGACATATTTTGATATTCTGTAGTTGTGACTGTGGGTTATTTCAAGCACATGTATTAGTACACCATTTGTGACGTGCAGGTGGTGCATACCTTCAGTCATTCATAGTTACCATTGCATGTGTAGTTACACCTTTCTGCCTACTGTTAGTACATTTGACAGGGTGTCAGTGGGGCACAGTTGACATTTGTTTTCACATCAGGGACATCCCTGTAACTCAGTCATAGTTGCTATGTCTGATCTCTTAACTATTCAACTATGGCAGTGTTTATCCTGCTCTGAGTATGTGTGTAGCTTGCCAGATGCTACTGTGACATTATTACCTAGTAGCTACCAACTAGCATGACTGTTTCTCAGCACACAGTACTATTTTACAAATCCACTAGATTTGACAGTAAATATACATGACATGCTCTGTGTACTAGACTTGCTATATTCCCTTTACATTAATTCCTACCATTTTATGATATATTTCTTTCAGCACAATGTTCTTGTATAGCAGTCATGGCTTAGTGGTAAGTCATGCAGACTAGTGTTTCCAAGGTCCTGGGTTCGAGACTGAGGGAGGTATTTTATTTTGCTGCTGAGAAAACTACAGGCCTTGTCATTCAGAGTGACTAAGGCACTTTTAAGCAGTTGTAAGCGGGTTAGCGCTGGTTTGTGGAGGTCACGCATGCACTGCCGCTAGCTTCAGCACACCCGCTTACTACTGCTTAAAAGTGCTTACTCTCAAGACACTCGCTTATTTTCTTTTAAAGAAAAGAAAATGGGGAGATAGGAAAGAGGTGAAAAAGGGGGCACAAAGAGGGTAGGACAGTAGGAAAACAAGCTCGGGTTTTGCAGGAGGGATGTAGGAAAGGCCCATAGCTGCACATTTCTTCATCAGCAACAGCTGTGCATATGTTTGTAATTTGGTGTGAAATTTGAAACCTTCCACCCCTGAAAGAGGTGTGAGGACAACAATAATATTTGTTGTACAGCCAATTGTAATTGCCAGTTTACATGTCCAGCAGATGTGTGCAAAATGGGCAACTATGTATGGGGCATAATTTTTTTGTGGGTACAGAGTGCCCTTTTTCTTTTTTCAGGTGAGAGTGGTATGTCAGGTACGGGAAGTCAGTATAGCTGGGGAGGTAGGTAGGGGGGGTTAACAGACAAGACAAACAAGACACATACAGGGGTGGTGTATGACACATGTGGGGGGGTCACACAATTGACGGGGACGGATGTTTGAATATCTCGAGCCCATGAGCCCACAGATGGCAACAGTGGAACTGAGATCCCCACCCATGGGCAGTTGCCACTGTGCCTTCACTGCCCAGGACAGGGCTGTGCTGGGGGCTGTGTAGGCCGGGCAGCAGGCACGCCCATGAGTTGTGCCACCCGTGCCTCAAGCTGGCATAGGGGCCCAAGCACAGCATGCCGGATCTCCCTACGCACCACAGTCCGGACACTACGGAGGGTGAGTGGATGTTCTCCTCTGGCCACGCTTGCAGAGGGGGGACGAGCCCCATCCCCTGTAGCGCTTCCACCTGCAGGTGGCACAGGGCCACCGGAGGAGGGTCCGGCCTGGGCACTACTGCCAGGTGTACTTGCCAGCTGAGGTGGGATAGGTGGGTCCACTGGAACCCACCTTCCCTGTTGTCCTATGATTTGCATTATTTAGTGACAGTTTGGGTTAGTAACGTGCAATACCATTCACAATTAGTTGTAACAGCATGCATTAGTATTCCCATTAACCAAACACCCATAAATTCAAGCCGTTGAACAGCAAGCATAACACATGCATAATTTGAACAACAGTACACATTCCAACAACATGCAGGGTTGAGTGATGGCAACAGGCCATCAGGTTTGGATGTATGAACAGGGCACATGCATCAACGTACATGCAAATATGTATGAACCAACAGGACAATTATCCAGGGGTGTTAATTGTGAATACACATACCCATTTCACGTGGAATGTTTTATTTGTGGTTATAGGGTAGGGTGAAGAAATATTTCATTAACAACTTCAAATACCTATACATATGCTGTACATTTCTACTAGCTGCAGATATATACACACTACAGGTCTGACTACAGTTTCCTATGTGACAACTTATTCATGTTGGTGATAGGAATATTACTGCTACATCAATATACATTTCATTTTTATTCATACACATTCATATCTGGCTCTGTTCAGCTACATCATCCTGCTACATTTGCTTTATATGGTTCTAGACAACTGTGGATGTTTGGTATTTCATACAACCATACTATCTGCATATTGCAAACTGAGAGCAACATATCCGGATTTTGGGACACACATTCCAGCTTCAGTACTTTTTTCAACACATGTTGCTGTTTGGTTGTGCCTGTCACATTCATTTCATTCTGTACTGACTGCAGTATACTTTATTCAGGAGTTATTACTACTTTATTTGTGAATTCATACCTCTTTCTCACACTCTTTCACTTGTTTTATTTTTACAATTCAGGATGGTACTTAATTCTAGGCTTTATTGACAAGTTTTACTTGGTTATAACAATCCTTCCAACAGTCTCACTTGTGTCATGTTTTAGAATTTAAACAGGGATATATTTCACACATGTGTTTTACTCAGCTTCTGTAGCTGTACTTTTCAGCCTGCTGCAGGTTATGTACTATTATATTACAGGTGGAACATCTTTATTTCAGACTTTTTTCATTTTTATTTTTGGATTACAGGCTGCATCACACTTATGTAATCAAACAATACTTGCAAACTCTCTTACACTGTTACTTGCACTTTTTATTAATAAGTGACTACACTGCACTCTTTTGCAAGCTGTCATACTTATATTTTTTTACAGTTACAGGGAGAGGAATACTGACCTGCCTGGTGGTGCAACCACGCCAGCCTATCGGCATAGGCTCGACAGTTTACAGAACGGACACCTGCAGCTGCAATATAAATGAAGTAATATTGGAATACACATCTCCATAATATCAGCTAGGTTAATTTCTTACATAAATAATTACATGTAACTTACTCAGTAGTGGGGCGTTGGGCATTTGCCGGGACTCCTGGATCCAACGGTTCAGTTGGTCCTGCTTCCATCTCTTCAGGTCTGCATGGTGGTGATGGACCTGTTCACCAGTCCTTGGTATTCCTGTGGCATTGGTGAGATCATGTGCCAACCGGTCCCACGCCGCAGCCCTATATGCTCCCCACAGGACCTAGCCCTGCATGAGTTGGGCCTCATGATCATGGACGACGAGCCAAACCATATATTTGGACTCCTCAATGCCCCACCTCTGTGCTCTGAAGCAACTACCCTCTCCTACACCTGCCATCCTGACTGCAAGTCGGTTCCACAATTGGTTATGCTGTGTATTCCCGCCTATGGGGCTTATATATGTAGTTTTTCCCGCACTTATCTGTGATTGGCCATTTTGGAATTGTATCAGCTTCACAAAACCTGCTTTGTCATGCTCCTCTTTCCATTCATTCCTATATATATGCTATTACTGCATTTCTAAGAGCAACTGTCATGGCTTAGTGGTTCACTACTTTGACTATGGTGCATGGTATCCTGAGTTCGAGCCTGGCCATTGCTTTTTATATTTTATGACTGTTTACACAGGCCAGGAGGTGTGTCTGTGTAAAGGCAATTTTGATACAGCTTGCTCAACGTTGCTCGTCGGTTAGCTTGTTGGCGCGGTGCACAGCTCCACGCAAATGGGGCATGCTGGCTTACACGCCGTTTGGCTGTCAGCATGCATATTACGCTCAGCTCAGCTATGGGCACACAGTTTCAGCGTGTTGGAATTCTGCTCAACCCCGGCCACTCCTTCTACACCTGTTAAACCACTACTCACCTATGGGCACTCATTTTACACCTGTTAAAACACTGCTCACCTACGGGCACTCATTTTACACCTGTTAAAACACTGCTCACCTACGGGCAGATATACTCAACTTGTTAGAGTGTAGCTCAGCTATGGGCATTTCTGACATTTCTTCTTTTTTTATTTCACACATTTCTTCACAATACATGGCCCATTTCATTACATTTAAAAAAAAAAATTATACATGTACATATATGTCAGGGAATTGTTTCGTGCTTATTTCACTAAAAATAAAAATTGATGTTGTGGGGGCTTGAACCATGACTGCCTCCTCTTCAGCCGACGTCTCTACCACTACACTATTGCTTCTTGGCTTACTTTGCATATTTAGTTCTTATATGCTTTTCCATTGACTGCTAACTGTGGCTAGGCGACGGGCACGCCCGCGCAAACGAGCGCACTCACGGGCAAACATCTTTAAAACTTATAAAAAAAAATATAACGTTCATTTTTACATTTTATGTTCATAGTCTGTGGGGGCATGTGTTGTGTTTATTCACCTTTACACGGACTCTGTCGTGGGGGTTTACTTTCGGGACTTTTACTCTTCTGGGGGCGTGTCCGTTTGCAGGGCTCGCCCTACGGACATGCCCCCTATTGTCTTACATGGACCGTGTTAACCTTAGGTGTGATTCAGCATGCCCTCATGCATATGCATGGCATGCTGACGTCACACCGTTTAACTGCAGCCTCCGTGTAAGCCTTGTAACTCTTACACGGAGGCTTCGTGAATCCAGCCCAGATTGTTATACTACAGTTGTATTAATAAAGAAAATAACAAAAAACATTTACCATACATGAGTTTCCTCAGGGCCGCAAGGCAGTCAAAAAGCAGTCAGACAAATAAAATTTCTGATTCAAGGACAATGTGGAGCATAGAGAAAATATCATGAAAAGTTTTTAGTTGAGAAGTAATTAGACAAATGGGAGAATTAGTATTAGTCAGGATTAGAGCAGGGGCAGAGCCATTGGTTTTTAATGAAGATTTTCAATTGTTTCTTGAAAAGGTTGGTGGAAGTCAGGGGATGTTATTTCTCTTTGTTTGTTCCAAGTATTGCCAACAGCATTTGAGAACAGGCAGTCACCGGATTTGTTGTTGGATTTTTATGGTGGCTACTTGTAGCTTTTTTGCGGATCTTAGGGTTGCTACATTTTTATAGGAGTTAAAGAGGTTACAGAATATGGGAGTATTTGTAGGATGATGTATGATCTTGTGGATAAAAATGAGTTGCTGGAAAAGTATTTGGCTGTGAACATCCAGTCATCAACTTCTAGCCATCCTAGACATTTAAGATTATGGCAATGGTGGGTATAAAAGGGGGCACCCATGGCAAATTTGGCTATGTTGTTGTAGGAGGGTGCTAGTTTATTCAGGTTGCTTTTGGATAAGTTAGTATAGATAGGGGAGGTGTAGAGAAGGGTTGAAATGAGGTGGGTCTGAGTAATGGAAATCTTAGCTGAGGCTGTGAGAAAGGGCTTGATTCTATAAAGGAATCCAAGTTTTCTATTAACTGATTTAATAGTTGCATTTATGTGTGTGTTAACGTTGAGATTGTTGTCAATAGTTACACCCAGGAGTTTGGTGGTGGTGTCGGGAACAATTTCTTTGCCATTATTTGATGTAATTATGAGATTTATGGGGGGGATTTCTGTGTAGGAGTTAAAAGTAACAATTTAGTTTTTTTTGGGTTAAGGAGGAGACATCTTTGATGGAACCAGTTTTCTACTTGCGTAAAGACTGTTTGTGTATTGGATTGTAGTTCTGCTGGGGAAGATGTGGCACATATCAGAGTTGAATCATCAGCAGTATGCACGTAACTTGGGGAAGGGAAGTTTTCAGATCATTAATGAAAATAGTAAAAAGGAGTCGTCCAAGAATTGATCCTTGTGGAACTCCAAGGGTGACTAGACGCTGAGAGGATAGTTTATCGTCCCACAGGACTGCTTGTTTTCTGTTTTCCAGATAGGATTGGAACCATTGTACTAATTTAGAATCAAGAGAAAGTGATTTAAGTATCCCTGTCAGTAGTTGGTGGTTAACCATATCAAAGGCCTTTGAGAGGTCTAAGAAAAGGGCAGAAGATAGCTGGTTAGTATTCCTAGTTTTATTAATACAGTCTGTAAAGGATAGAAGAGCAGTTGTAGTACTATGGTAAGGTCTGAAACCATGTTGGCAGTCCACTAGTAGCTCATTTTGGAGGAGATGATGACGGTGTTTTGGCGGAGATGATGACGGTGGATACATCTCTCCATAATTTTAGCTAGAGGAGAGAGAAGGGCTATGGGATGGAAGTTTGATAAGTCACTGGAGGTACCACCCTTATGCAAAGGGATAATATGTGAGATAATAATATAACATGTTATGCCTGGAATATAGTAGGAAACAAGATAGGCAAGTAAGATGACAGTATGGGGTGTAAGAGGGAAAATCAGAGAAGCCTCTCCAGGGCTAGTGCAGGAGCATAATCTTGTGTGAGATATGTGAGATCTGAGTATTTTTTAAAGTGTAGATCTTATATTTGTTGGCAATGAGTTTCAGATTTTGGCTATACAGTTTGAGTAAAGGGAAATTCCTCCGGCGTTGTTGGCTTTGATTATATTCAGGAAGGATTTATTAGTAGAGAGTAGGACACGATTACTAGAGTAGGGATGTAGTAGGTTTTAAAGGGCATCAGTTTTATCTGGTTGGTTTAGACTTTATGGGCTATGGTAAGCTGGTTATAAGCTAAGAGATGAGGTAGTTCTAACCAGTTGAGTTGTTTTAGCACTAAGCAGTGGTGGGATCTAAAGGTAGAGTCTATGGTAAACTTAGCAATTTTATTATAGCATGTGTCTAGATTTACTAAGTCTGATTTCTTTAGGTTGGTGAGAATTGGTGAGGCGTAGAGGGGAGTAGAGGCAAGGTGGATTCTTGCAGCGGTGGCTTTTGTTTTATTAGTTATATACTGCTTATTTCTGTATAGGGTACCAAGCTTTTTATGTATGTTCTTTATAGTCTGGGCTATATGAATGTCAAATTTCATGCTATCATCAATAACAACATCCAGAAGCTTAGTTTGGGATACAGGAAAATGGTGGTGTTATTTGAAGATGAGATATTGAATGATGGGGGGAGAATCTGTGCTTTTTGTGGGTTGGAAAAGCATGAATTTTTTTTGTTAGGGTTCAGAAAAAGCTGTGAATGAGCTAACCATGATTCCACTCCAGAGAAAGACTGTTGTGTTATTAATTGTAGTTGTAGTAATGGAGTGAAGCATATCAGTGTGGAATCATCTGCATACTGGACAAGGGAGGCATTTAGGGTAGCAGTGTGGAGATTGTTAGTAAATAATGTGAAAAGAAGATAACCAAGAGTAGATCCTTGAGGAACTCCCAGTGTGACAGGCAGTAGAGGACAGAAGTTCTGTTGCCATTTTACAACTTACTGGCACCCAGTTAGGTAGTCTAGGAACCATGCAAATGCAGAATAACTGCATTTTAGTTCAGAGAGCACATTTATACGTTTATTATGACAGACGGAGTCAAAAAGCTTTAGATAGATCAAGAAAGATAGTGGCGACTATTTTGCCATTGTTTCTTTGCTGATTAATGATGTTAGTAAAACTCATTAGAGCAGTGGTAGTACTGTGGTAGGGACAAAAACCATGTTGGATTTCAGATAGAAGATTGTTAGTTAGGAGATAGTCCATAATTTGTGAGTGAATGCATCTTTCAAGAATCTTGGACAGAGTCGAAAAGATAGTTATTGGCCTATAGTAGGACAGTTCTGCTGAACTGGCCCCTTTATGTACTGGGATGATGTGTGAGATTTTCCAGATTGCTTAAACTTGGTGCTTGGAGATGGATTGTTTTATAAGGATAGATACTGGGTAGGAGATGGCTTCGGCAGCAATTTTAAGGTAATCATCTGGTAGGTTATCAGCTGCTAGGGTTGTTGGCTTAAGTTTTTTTGCACAGTTTTTTTATCGTGTCTGTTGGGATAGGTTGGAAGGAAATGGTACTGCTGTTTCTACTTGATGTAGGAAGAACTGGTGGAGGGATGAAGCAGTTATTGTTTGTGAGAGTTAATATGGTTTCAGTAAAATATCTATTGAATTGTGTAGCTATGTTATATGTGTTGTTAGTGGTTGAAGGGAAGGGTGTGCTGGGGTTTTCAGGTTGTAGGATTTTAATTATAGCTGACCAAAACATCTGTGGCTTATTCTGGTGTTTAATTTGGATATTGTAGTAGTGGTTTATTTTGTCTTGTTTGATTTTGGCCTTATTTCTAAGTTCTTGGTTTGTCTGTCGTGATGCTTGAGATCTGCTTTTGTGCCATAGATCTCAAGCCTTATCTCTCATTTTTAGCAATGATCTAGTTTCTTTGGTTAGCCATGGGCCAAAGTTTGATTTTATTCTAACTGTTTTAGGAAGAGCCAGCATGTTCAAACCATTTAGGGAGGTGGAATTGAAATATTCTACAGCAGCCTCTAGGAGGAGATGTTTAAGTGGTGACCAGTTGCAGAATTTGAGGATGGATATTAAGTCTTGAGTGTTGAAGTTTCTTTTATTCCTAATTAGATGGTAAGTGGAGTGTTCTGAAGGGTTTATTCGATGCCTGAGTAGATAGGTCTGAAGATGATCACTGAGGCTGTCTGGGAGACAGCCAGAGTGTAAGGAGCAAGCAGGTCTGTTTGTTAGTATACAGTCAAGGAAGGAGTGCCTATTTGATGATCTGTCAGTTCTAGTGGGAGTTTGAATGATTTGGGTGAAGCCGTGTAGGTTAATGTGATTAGTAGGGATTTCTGTGTTACAGGTAAGCCAATCTATATCGATGTCCCCCCATAATAATTGTTTCCTGGTGCAGAGATTTTGAAGAGCAGCGGAGGATGTGTTGTAAAGTGGAACGATTATTTCTGGGAGGTGTATAGTTACCTTGTCATTGTGCCTTTCGGCTTTTCCTGGTTAGGGGTCGCCACAGCGGAACTCCAGTCCGCTAATGATTGGCAGTTGATTTTTACGTGCTGAGTTGCCAGCCCTAATGCACAACCTTCAACAAAGGTATGCCCATTCACGCATGTCTCCACGCAGAAGACACTCTAGCTGAGAGTCGAACCGGACAGCATTTTACTGTGAGGCGACAGCGCTACCGCAGCACCACCACCGCGGATTTGGAGGTGTATAGAGGTGTATAGTTACCTATTATACTTAAATGTTTTTTGGAATTGCTCTTCAATTTAGTAAAAATGACTTCTGCATTCTCAAAATCAGGGGTGTTTTGATCTATGGCTTCTAGAATAAAGTGATTTTTAAAAAGAATGACTATTCTGCCTCCTCTTTTGCCCTTTTTATCCACTCTATGAATATTATATCCAGGAGGTAGGATTTCATTGTTGCTAATTTCTGATTTTAGCCAGGTTTTGGTAATCATAATAATGTCTGGTAAATAGAGAGAGAGAGAGATAGAGAGAGAGAGGCATGGAGCTCTTGGATTTTGTTAAGAATACTTCCAATGTTTATATTTAACAATAAAAGATCAGATACTTTCCGAGAGAGGTTTAGTAAACTTTGGGAGTGGTTAGTGAATTGCAGATGTAGTGGGGTTAAGTTAGTTTTGGGGCCAGGATTTGAATGGATATCTCCACTAAGAGTTAGTTGTGACACTATGTGTAGTGTGGTTTTGAGGAATTTAACTATGAACATGTCATATTTCAGGGAAGAGTAGGGAGAATTATGTTGTGGGAGTAGACTATATGTCAGTTGATCAATGCTATAGACTGAGGGTGATATTACAACGGTTATGGATTTTATTTGCGGTGGATAGGGGAATGGGGTAGTATGGGAGGGTGTTGAACCATTTAGATGAATATGATATGAGGTTAGTTGTGCAGCATATTGATAGGATTATGACAGCAGCAGTGCATAAGGGTAACATATTGCTATAGCAAATGTAGTATGTAGTAGTGTAAATTTAAAGGTGTATTACAGTATAGCAGCAGATGAGAGAAAAGACTATTACTGATGATTGCTGTCTAAGTGTGCTGTTTATGGGGTTTTACAGTTAAGTATGGGGATTTTACAGTTATGTAGTTAATAGTTAACTGACCAGTGAATATAGTGTGTAATTAGAGAACAGGTAGGATTAGATAATTAAGAGTGATGAGATGCAGTTGACATTGCTTGTGTGACTGGATAATGGAGTGTGTGGGAGTGGCTAACTGAAAATAAATGTAGGTATAGTTGGGGTGGGTGTGAAATGGGGGTAGAATAGGGGTGCGGAGTGAGCCCAAGTAGATTGAGGATGAACAAAGTGGGTAGAGCCTGGCTGTGGCATGCACAAAACCAGTCAGCTATGCTGGTACAAAAGGTTTGTTCTATTCTTAATGAGAATTACTGTTTATAGTTAGCCATTATGTGTTCTGAAAATTACAGTTACCACATTATTTCAAAAATACTTTTCTTAACAAAAATAGATGATTTGGCTTGTATCATTATACTAGAGAACATTATTATTGAAAGGGACTACCATAAATGTAGGTAAGAGAAAAGAATCTTAGCTGCCATCCCTGGCAGTGTGCTCAGCAGTATTTATTTACACTGCACTTTAAATAGTTTTCAGTTTGCCATAAAGATTGACCTACACTAGAAACTGATGGCATACCATCTCACCCATAATCACTAGTCATCCCGATCTTTTACTTACAAGTAGTGACCACAAAAAAAAAAAAGAAGTTTCAGGGTAAACTTTTGTTCAGGACATTGGAGTCTGGGGAGACTGAAAACAGACAGTGGGAGAGTAAAAATGTTGGAGGAGCTTCGGCACATTTGGGTACGTGATACAGTTACTACCATAAACATATCTATTACATAAACTCTAGAGACATCCCGTAGCTGTTATTATCTTAACTGAGGAAGCTTTTCATAACATATCTGAAGGTACATGGCATATACATGAGCGTAGCTATGAAAACATTTTTTGATCTTTTTTCTCTACTGTTTAGATAGTGTTTGATGATGAACATGGTGACGTTACACAATCACTCTACGTTTTCATTTATACACATATCTCCTTTACTGTTATATGCCTGCTGCTGACTAGGTAATAACTTGCATTAAAACAAGCACAAGTAGTTCCGAAGTAACAAATTTGGAACCTCCAGTATTTGTATCATATAAAGACGCAGTGTCGCAGTGTTTGCCGTACTACAATAGCACTAATTAACATCTAAGCAAACGGAGATCATTTTTGATTACTAATCGTATAAATATAGCAATATTAATCGTAAAGTAACACAAAGCTTGACAAAAACTGAGGAACACTTATAGAATGAGCACATAACACCCAGGGTCCAGACAGCAGGGAGAGATGTGTAAAAATGGAGCTTGTTACTCAAATGGATCAAATAAACTCGCACCAGACATTGGGTGGGGGGCCTACTCAGACAGGTGCAGAAAAAAAATCAATAAAATTAAATGAAAGAGAGCCTGGCCATGGCATGCACAAGAAACAATCAGCTACACTCAACTAAAAGGTTTCTCCTGTTCCTAATGAGAATTGCTGTTTATAGTTAGCCAGTATGCATTCTGAGAATTACAGTTACCACACTATTTCAAAAGTACATTTCTTAACAAAAATAGATGATTTGGCTTGTATCATTATACTAGAGTACACTATTATTGAAAGGGACTACCATGAATCAAGGTAAAAGAAAAGATTCTTAGCTGCTGTTCCTGGTGGTGTGCTCAGCATTATTTATTTAAACTGCACTTTAAATTGTTTTCAGTTTGCCGTAAAGGTTGACCTACACTAGAAACTGAAGGTAGACCTTCTTGCCCATAATTCCTGGTGGTCCCAGTCATTTACTTGTGAGTAGCGGCTGCAAAGAAAAGACGTTTCAGGATATACTTTTGTTCAGGATATTGGTGTCAGGGGGGAACTAGATAATGAAGGTAGACCTTCTCACCTGTAATTCCTGGTGGTCCCTGTCATTTACTTGTGAGTAGCAGCCACAAATAAAAGAAGTTCCAGGGTAAACTTTTGTTTAGGATATTGGTGTCAGGGGAGAACTTTAAATTGAAGGTAGACCTTCTCATCTGTAATTCCTAGTGGTCCCAGTCATTTACTTGCAAGTAGTGGCTGCAAAGAAAAAAGGTTTCAGTATAAACCTTTGTTCAGAAGATTGGTGTCAGAGGAGAACTAGAAAATGAAGGTAGACCCTCTCGCCCATAATTCCTAGTGGTCCCAGTCATTTACTTGTGAGTAGCAGCCACAAAGAAGAGAAGTTTCAGGGTAAACTTTTGTTTAGGATATTGGTATCGGGATCACTAGAAACTGAAGGTAGACCTTTTTGCTTGTAATTCCTAGTGGTCCCAGTCATTTACTTCCGAATAGCAGCCACAAAGAAAAGAAGTTTCAAGGTAAACTTTTGTTCAGGATATTGGTATCAGGGGAGAACTAGAAACTGAAGGTAAACCTTCTCACCATTAATTCATAGTGGTCCTGATCATTTACTTGTGAGTAATGGTCGCAACAAAGAGAAGTTTCAGGATAAACTTTTG
Source organism: Protopterus annectens (assembly GCF_019279795.1). Classification (NCBI taxonomy): domain Eukaryota; kingdom Metazoa; phylum Chordata; order Ceratodontiformes; family Protopteridae; genus Protopterus; species Protopterus annectens. Next base: position 466,518,166 of record NC_056739.1, read on the forward strand.
TTCAGGATATTGGTGTCAGGGGAGAAACGGAAGGTAGACCTTCTCTCCCGTAATTCCTAGTGGTCCCGGTCATTAACTTGCAAGTAGCAGCCGCAGAGAAGAGAGGTTTCAGGGTAAACTTTTGTTCAGGATATTGGTATCGGGGAGAACTAGAAACTGAAGGTAAACCTTCTCACCATTAATTCGTAGTGGTCCTGATCATTTACTTGTGAGTATCGGCCACAAAGAAAAGAAGCTTCATGATAAACTTTTGTTCAGGATATTGGTGTCAGGGGAAAAGGATGAGCACTCAACGCCGAGGGTCCGGACAGCACGAAGAGATATTTATTTATTTGTAATTTAAGACCACTGTAGCTACAGGTCAGTCTGTGCATACTATACCTAAAGGTTTGCAACATGAACTAAATGGTTGTTTAGGAGGGTGTCAGTGACAGGGTGATAATTAAACTTGAAATGCCTGAGGTGCCCCTAGCTTGGCATTTACAGGGAGCCCCCAAAATGTTAACACCATCCCTGATAATCGTCCACATAACTTCTCCTTCTACTCTTCTGTGCCATAATACACAATACATCCTAATGTAAGTAATCACACATACATATAGTAATGAAAATGTGCTTCATATAGTTTGTTTTCCCAGCCCTAATATATTTGATAGTATAAACCTATGCCTTCCACAGATGATATTTTACTTGCATTTTTTCTAGTTTTACACTGTTTACTGTACTTAGTACACTACCAATTTTTTTGTTGAGATTTTTCTGTTCTGACATTTCATCTGCATTGCTTTATTATGCTGTTATAAGGACTCCGGGTCTAAATCTGAAGAAGGTGTATTTCTTTGGATGAGTGCTCTATCATAGGTTCATAGGTTCATAGGTTCATACTAGGCTATCTGCCCAAGGGCATTTATAAGCCTAGCCCATAGTTATTTGGCTTTCGCCACCCCTTTAGTTTGAATAAAACTATGCCTATTATTTTGCTGTGCCTCTGTCAAGCAGTGACACTGAAGTAATCCCTGGGGTATATCTGCGATCTCCCATCCATTGGTCAAGATTCCTCTTGAACAAGGCCAGCGAGGTGCTCTGCCTCACATGTACCGGGATTTTGTTCCACAGCATAGGGAGTCTCTGGGTGATGAATCTGTCCCTCCAGCACGTTCTATTAATAACCGTGTCAAGGTTTAAGTCTCCTGCCCTTGTGGTTCTGAGGGATCTGGATTTTTTGAGGTGAAGCATATTCATCAAATCTGGGTTTGACATGGCCTTATATGTCAGGCACAGGTCACCTCTGAGCAAGCGGTATGAGACTGAATAGAGCTGGAGTTCTTTCAGTCGGGCAGCATAAGACATATTTTTGAGACCCTTTATCCTTTTGGTGAGGAACTTTTGGGGCCTTTCCAGCTGCTGCAGGTGTCGGGTACGATACATTCCGAATAGGGCATTGTACTCAATCATAGGTCTAATGAGTGATGAGTATAGGGGGACGATGACCTCCCTTGAACTAGATGTGAATCCCTTCATGATCAGGTGGGTAATGTAGAAGGTTTTCCTAACTACTTTAGCAACATGAGTGTCAAACGAAAGGCTACTGTCAACCTGGGTCCCCAGATCCCTGATGACTTCTTCTGTGCTCAGTGGATTGCCACCTATATGGTAGCTAGGGGTAACCTTGTTTTTCCCGAAGGGTATGACTATGCATTTCTTGGCATTTAACTTTAGGCCATGGCTCTGGCACCAGTTATCCGTTTCTGTGAGGCCCTTCTGAAGGATATCTGTGTCAGATGTGTTTTCGACTATGGCCCAGTTTGCAGTCATCTGCAAACTTTGTCAGCCATAACCCTCCTGTGTTTGCTTGTACTTCAGAAAAGTAGATGCCGAACAAGAGTGGACCCAGGACTGAGCCCTGTGGGACACCACTTGTGACAGGCTTTGAGTCTGACATGGCTCCAGCAACTCTGACCCTGTGGGTTCTGTCACTTAGCCAGTTTGCAACCCATCTTGTGATGTATGGGTTTACATTCAAGCTGATGAGTTTTTCGATGATACCTGAGTGGGGTATTGTGTCGAAGGCCTTTGCCAGGTCAAGGTAGGCTGTATGGACTACCTTTCCCTCATCAATGGCCTTGGTGACTGTCTCGAAAAAGTCAACCAAGTTTAAAAGGCATGATCTGCCTTTGACAAAGCCAAACTGAGTTGGATCCAAAGTCTGCAAGTTCCCTATGTCTTTATTTATGAGTTCCATTATGATCCTCTCCATGGCTTTGCAGATAAGGCTTGTCAAGCTAATGGGACGGTAATTTCCAGGGTCGGTGGTGGCACCGCCCTTGTGAAGTGGGACCACAGTCGCCGTGCGCCACTCCTTGGGTACGTATCCTGAGGTGAGGCTAAGATTAAACAGCTGTCCTAACTGCGGGTTTAATTCCTTATTGAGTTCGTGGAGCACACAGCTGGGGACACCATCCGGTCCCATGGATGCTGTGTTTTTTGCTTTGGAGAGCAGTTCTCACTTGGGCGTTGGAGATGTTTGGGGGTCTACAATCTTCTGGTATAGATATCTCTCCTTTTGGGGGGGAGGGGGGGAGATGTTTGCACTGAACCTGTCAGTCAGTATGTTGGCAATGTGTGTAGGTTCAGTAATCTTCACATCATTTTGAACTAATTCTGAGCATATCTGGGAGTTTCCTCCTAGGTTTCTAACATAGCTAAAGAAGGCCTTATGATTGTCTTTTGAGTCCTTGGCGATTTTTCTCTCAAAATTTGCCTTGGATGATTTTATGAGAGCTCTTAGTTTTTTACTTATAATGATCAAAGGTGTCTTACCTTTCAAGGATTTTGCTCTATCTTGTAGTAGCTTATAAATCTGTACAATGGATATACAAATATACATTTATTTTTTTAGTAAAGCAATAATTATGGCTATAGCTAGTGAGTTAAGAGACTATTACATACTATAGATAACCATATAAACAAGTTTAATTATTTATTTACAGTTATGCACAATTGTGTAGATTAAGACACACCATATTACTTTGCACAGGTATGGCCAGGAAATAGGCAGTGCCATTTTGAATGATATCCTGAATGCGTCTGTCAAGTAAGCACAGTGGTTCCACTTCAAAAGTTAACCCATTCAGCATAATGCAAAAAAAAAGAAGGGGTGCAGCAAAGGATCAAAATCAGAGACAATATTTAACTGTCACTCTGACTCACTTAAGAAGTGAACATAACAGCAGATTTTTTTACATAAACATGTACTTTGTAAATAGTAACAAGTGTGACACTTTTCTAATGTCCAACAGTACCGACTGCAATCCTAAGTGATTTACCAGGAAATACAAAACTCTTACAAGTGACAGGACAAACACATAAGGCAAAACCAGGGGCAAATGAAGGGTAAAAGACTTCTTGTTCTGACATCTCTTCAAATTCACTTATGAAATTAACAGAACAGCAGGTTTCACATGAACTTGCACTTTCTAAACAATAAGAAGCATGAAACCCTAATGTGTGGTACAACTGTCTGCCTGCAATCTCCAGCGATTGAGTAATATAAATGAATGAAGTGTTAAGTGGGCAGCAATCATCTCACATCCTTGGTGCAGTGTCACAACCCTTGTCACACCAGCGGCATCCAGGGGTGCCTTAATATACACAATTGCTCAGCTATGAGTAGCCCTGGAATCGGGAGTGGTTTATTGATGACTCAACCACAGTGAGTACTGACTGCTTTATTATGTCCAACACCATGGGCAGTAGTTTGCCTTAGATTAGTAGATGGTTCATTGCTAGGTTTCATGTGATCCAAGTCCTGTGGACTGATTCACTGAAGATTTTGCTATAGTCCCTGATAGCTCCTTATTGGATTCAGTCACCTCATTTTATGGCAAGACCGCTTGCTGCATTCATTTCAACAAATATCTACACCTTTATCTACACAGCAGCATGTCATCTCCCTGTAACACATACAATTTTGGGCTCAAATGCTGAGTAATATTTTTGCTTGGATTTGTGACTTCAGCCTAAAACACTGAATCAGCATCACTCAGGCCCTTTCTCTTTCCTTTAAATTCTTTGCAGCTTTGTCATAAAATTGTTTCTGTTACAGTCCTCTTCTGTGTGGGTAGAAGTTCTACTGCTAGCATCCTGTTTTCTGCTACCAATTTTAAAAATGATGTGGGAAGCTTTGTTCTAAACCTTCCTCTATCAATAGTTGAATTAGCAGCAACATGATCATAGGTGTAAGGGTTGTGGTAGGTGGATAGGGTAGCCATGCAGGTGAGAACCAGGTTGAGAGGAGAATGGGACCATAACCTCTAGTGTCAGGGTGGAGTTTCTACATGATGAAAGTTAACCACCTGTACCATGGGGTCTGGAAGGGGATGGCGTAGCACTTAGTGTATCTGGAAACCCCAGTGTAGCTCAACATGTAGGAGCAAATACATGGATGATAGCCATAACCTCAAAGATAGCAAGAGATAGGCATCATACTAAGAAGGCCAACAGGAGATAGGGTCCATGTGGAACTGTAATAATTAGATCTGATGGCCCTGTGTTTTGTCCCTACAGTGCAGCCAGGAGAGTGTCACTAACAACTACAAGATTGGACACTCCTAGGTGTGGAGGCTACCATTGCCAAGGGAGGTAGTGTTGCAGTCTGTAATATCATGGGTACCATCTACATAAATGTGACCTGAGACCATATGCTGTGCTGTGCTGTGCTGGGCATTTGCCTGTATTTTCACGGAAGCACAAAAGAATGTAATTTTTGCCACCAATATCCTCAGGGCATGCATGCTCCAGGTTCTTAAATGTCATCTGAATCGCATGTGCTACAGATCATCCTACAGTCCCTGTAACATTACAAATCCTTACAAAGGGCACATAGCATGCCCACCATCACTACTGTGGTGTGTGTGCTAGCTCACAGTGCCTAGATCATTGATTGTGCATCAAAAGTCAAGTGTGGTAGCTAGGTCACAGAATGAAGTGACCTAAAGTCACGGGGTCAATAGCCACCTCACACCTCTCCCCTATGGTGGATGTGTTAACATTGAAAGCAGTGCAGCTGAGGGATGTGTAGACTAGGTGGGACTCGCACTACCTCTCAACTGTACAGATTTTCACACAATGTCTAGATTTTTGCCTCATATTTTTGGCCTGCTTTTCATAAAATTGTGTTTTTCTGGCAAATGAGTAACAAATCATTAAAGAATGAAGTTAGAAAATAATGACAGATATTTGAGTTTCAGACTGCATACCCCTCAGAAAGTGCATGCTAATACAAAACCTGTTATTCTATCAACTTTCTAAGTTTGTAAAAGCAATATTTAAAAAAATTCCCTATTTTTGGATCTTTGTCCCACTTTTATTTATTGCTTTTTATTTATGGCTTTGTCAGATTTCTTGCTCTAAGAGGTTGAGAGGTATGATATCCAGTGCTAAACACAGGTAATGCCAGAAGTTTGTACTGTCCCTACATTGTCAACTCATATGTGAGGGACGTGTGCATGTCCTCCAATGTTGTCATCTGACTGTGCCATGTGTGCAGTGCAATCATCATCAGCCAAAGGTGATCTGCTGAAGTCAGGCATGTGGTGACCTGTTGTGCCAGAGCCTCCACAAATAAAATCTCTGAAAGCCTGAAGATAACATACCTGTGGCAGTGTTAGAATGTATGGTTCAAGCATCCAACCTGTGGCACACAAAATGGTATAGGCCCCATAAGTGATGAGCATGTGGGCATGTACATACTTTATAGGGCAGGTTTGCATCCCCACTATACTGAGGAACAGATATGTATGGATATTTTGCTAAATGACCCCTCCACATATGTGGGCTGGTGTACAGCTGGAAATGTATATGCTATTACTCATCACAAGCCCAGCTCCAATATCCAAGCCAATGCCCAAGTATGAGTCTGTACTCATTTACTCCAGATTACTTTGCCACAAACATTTCCACCTCTGTGAGATGCTTCAGTGTTGATGGTCTATCTCCTCTTATCCTAGTAAAACCCTGTGCCTTGGTCTAGGCATTCAGTATTATACCTGTAACCTTGCAATGCACCTGCACTGCTGTCCTATTGTGGTTGCACAAGGCACTGATGTCTTGCAGCACACCCTGCCTCACCTGGTCCCAGAAACCCTTGTCATTTTGTCATTTTTCAAAGATACCAATGTTCATGTGGTAGTGTGGCTTGCAGCAAAGTCTCTGTCTCTCTCTCTCTCCTTGCTGGTGAACATTTCCATCTATTGCTGTCTCCTGGGTCTATGAGAAGATGTGTAGACCTGAAGGTTACAAATATGGGCCGTTGTATGTGCATGAGTGTCCTTGGCAAACTGCTGTGGTTCACCATTGTCCCCCTGTCTACATTTGGTGGCCACACACCCCTATGCTATTGTACTGTGATTATTTTCACCCTGTCCCAGCAGTGGTGGACATGCTACCACTGTCCACCATCTTGCAGCACTATGCTTATGATCAACAGTGCTGTGTACATCCTATTTTTCTCACCATCCTCTCTACACATGGCCCTGTCATGTCCTATGTACAGTGGCCATTGTTTCTCATGTAGCATGTTTTGAAATCTGTCTCATGTAGCATGTTTTGAAATCTGTGTGCTCCCTCCCAAGCAGGACAGTAAACTGTCATGCCCTTGTGCTGTACTGTCTACCAAAGTGAGCCTCCCAATCTGGCAGTAACCTGTCATGCCTTTGTGCATTATTTTCTGTCAGTGTGAGCCTCACTATCTGAATAGTCCCTGTCATACTGTTGTTTTGCACTCTGTATTATGGTGAGCCCCCTCCTAGCTGGACAGTTGTGCTGTTACTTCACCCATTCTATGGTTTCTTATCTGTCCATGATGTTGTCATGTGCCACTGGTATCCCACAGCATGGTGACCAGATATTTGTTGTTTTGTTACAACAGGCCTCAAAGTACAGTGGTTATGACAATAAAGTAGCATCACTATTGTCTGTGAAGCACTACCATAAAGAATTTATCACACACCAGGCAGCAATAGTACTCTCATACCTGCCCATTCCTAGCCTGTTAGGACATGTATACACTATGCTCATGCACTCATACACAGATGCAAAGCCTATAATGCTGCTATTCTGCACCAGTGACACTGGCTGTAGTGCACCATTGCTGCCCAGTGATGCACATCACAAGATGTCTATAACACATGCCATGAGCAGGGGACTATCATGCTGCTTGTCTTTCTGACCCATTGAGTGGACACGGCCTCTTCGGGTACTAGACTCAGCAGGGTTCCTGTCTGTTTCAGCCAAAGGACTAAGACCTTGTTGCTTCTTCTGCAGAGTGGCTATCAGGAACATCTGCTGGATCATTATGATAGCACCTTATGTAAGACTGATGCCTAGTACCAGCTTGCCATGGGGTAAATGATGCCACTGACATCAGCACACAAAGCTGTGGAGGTGCTTCCTCAGCATGCTTCAGCACTGGAAGGCAGGGTTTAGGAAGAGTTAGTCATTATTTTACAGGAACCACTCAATATAGGTTTTTCAGTGTATTTTCTGACTTCTGGCTGATGGTTTCCTTGGCTTCTGCTGGATGGGTCACACTGTATCAAATAGTTTGGGATTTTTGTACAGCAGCTGAAAATATGCATACCATGTCAGTTTCTGTCATCAACAATCTGAATCAACCCCCTTTTTTCCCATTTTGTACAAAGGGTTAGAGTATCACTTCAGCAGTGACCATCACCTAGATCCATTGTTCAGATGGCTAGCCCTGCTGCAGATATACTGCTGAAATCTTCTTTGTCACACATATATAATAGTGTGTTGTATTTTTTTTCTTTCTGTTTTTGTGCTGTCCTTCTACAGGTTCAACTGTAGTGCAAAATGTACACTTGTGATGGTCACCTGTGTCTGCTCCAGCAAATGTACTCGATACTGGTCATCAGTGGTTGCCAGGTCTGCCTTTCAACAGGCTGATGATGGTCACCCTACTGAAGGTGACCTGGAAGGCTCAGTGGTGGCCTCTGTAGGGAAGTAGATGCTCTTCATTTGAGAGTGGCCTGGAGGGGTTCTTGGTCAGCCAGCATCAGGTATGGCAGCTGGTCACTTCTAAGATGCACTAGCAGCTAGAATCCCATATACAGTGACCTGACCACCTTAACCATCAGGCCTCTAGGGCTGACATCAGCCATGGGTATGAATGACATCTGGGTGGGCTCTCCTCTGGGCCTGCTGGACAGGCCCACTGTACCCCCACCATATCCCCATTTTAATGTTAGCAATAGAGAATTTCTTGTGAGAATGTTTGTATCATATGTTTGCCCAATTATTGAGTAAAACATGTTGTTTTGCATATATAATAATGGGAAACTTGTTCACTTTTTAGAGGATACAATGAAAATTCACAAAGAAGTGATGGATGTAGAGACTTCATATCAATCAATGTTAGATAGTCTGGGTCTTTTTATTATCAGTTACAGGTATCTGAGGGGAAAATTGTATCTAGCTTATCATGGGTTATGTAATGAAGAATATTGTATCTTACTAAATCTTAAAGTGTTACATTCAAATAAGGCTACCTGAGGAGCGGATTATACTTATAAAATAGAAGAATCTAAGACAGCCTTAAGACCATGTTACTTAACTCAGTCAATAGCTTGTCTTTGGCACAGAGTCCCACTTTATACTCTTCAGTCTTCTTTTTAGATGTTTTTATACAAAATTGGACTATTAAATGGGTCTAACAGTATATCAGTCTGTGATTTGATTGGCAATAAGCCCATAGGCAGGTAGACAATTTACTGATCTACTGAACTATGGTATTCTCTTTTTACTTTTATTCATATTTGGGACAAATCAAAAAGCATATTTATGCAGAGCTGGGAGTTATTGCACACATTCACAAATGCATATATTCTAAAATCCTTTAATGTTCTGTTATTTAAAAAAGTTGCCTAAATTAGAAAAAATGCTTATAGGACTATGATGTTTTAAAAAAATGCCAATAAAAAGTTAAGCAGATGCTTTAGATAAGCTGTTGAAACAGGTTATTTAAATGCTATGTCTGGATGGCACTGCCTAAAATGTCTGAAAATTCTGCAGTCTTACAAGGTCCATTGTATTGTGCATGAAAGCAAAGTCAAGATATGTTTGCAAAGTATCAGTATAAAGGAATTGAATCTTATGTCACTTATTTGTATAGTATTTTGTATCCCTTATTTGTATTATTTTTAATATAGGTTTACTTAATTTATTGGATGACAGCTGAAAATGCTCTGTGTAGATCAGTTCACTTACCCAGTCATCCAAATGAATAAATAAATACTTTTTCGCCCCCTCTCTTCTTGTCATACCTCTATTTCCACCCCTGCTGTTCATAGTCTAACCTCTTACTGCAAGAAATTTAGACAAAAAAAACAATGGTGGGGACAAAGGCCCAAAATAGGGACAGATATTAAATATTCATCATATAAACTTAGAATGTTGTTAGAATAACGGATTTTGTGTTAGCGTTCATTTTCTGAAGGATATGAAGCTATAATTCAAATGCCTGGCATTATTTTGTGACTTCATTGCTCATTGATTTGCCAAAAATATAAGGCAAAATCTGAACAATTGAGAGGTATGCTACTGCTCTTGACCACTAAATACATGGTGGAGCCTCTATCATGCCCCTCCTACTGTTTTATCAGCCTTCATTTGCCCATTCTTTAGAAGCTGGATGTCTAAACATATGTATGAAGTATAACATTTCTCTCTCTGAAGTCCACAATGTGCAATGCATTATCTCATTGGCCTCTGCCATATCCCACTTTCACTGTGCTGTGTAAATAGCCTTACAGGAGATGGATGGTTCCAGAAAATTTTCCACCTGATCCCCTTTTAGATTACTGTCTTCCCTTTGTACTTTTGCATCATTTGCTCTGGGCAACCTGTCATCTAATTTTCCAGTTCCAGCATATCCCTGGTATCTTACAACTACTGTCCTTTGTAAAGAATAAGGTGAAGCATTGTTTACTACCACATTCTGATCTCTGGCCTCCTTATATCTTCCTCCAAAATGTCTACTTTCAGCCCAAGTTTTCCTTTTTGTTTTTGCTTTAGTCTTGGCCTTTCTGACAACTTTTGCAGATTCTTTCCTGACATCTGTGTATACCTTCCTCTCCCACTATTCAGCTTCTCACCTTCCTTCTCAAATATCTTCCTCTTCTGTTCTATTTTTCCAATTTGTCTACTTCATCTCTTTGCTAAACCACAGTGTTGCAAACCTTCTTTTCCAAATGCATGCCCATATGCAACCAGTATCCCACTTCCACTTAATGCACTCACAGAGTTCTCTCACCACTTTCACCCATTCCTGGCCTTTGTTAGTGTGTGGTACATTCTTACCTGCCTGTAGTTTACATTATGTAATTCCAGGGATCTGTCCTCACAACATCCAGCCTCACAGATGGAAGTTCAAACTGTAGGAGAATGATTATTGTTTCCCTGAAGCTCCTGTTGGTCTTCTTGCCTGAACCCCCGTGCATTGCAAGGACCAGATCTAAGATACTAACCCATTCTAACTTGACATCTGTCAGTATTTTCAACCCTTCCTTAATGTAAATTTAGGCCACTTCCAGTAAGCTGCTAGTAGGTTGCGATCTCCCATTACAAATGTTCTCTTCTGATGTTTGTTTGCCAAACTACTATAGATCTAACCTACTAGTCTGATACCTATACCCATTTCATTTTATTCATTAGGCTGGTTAAGGACTGATGCCTACCACAGTTCATTAATTTCCCCATCCACCCTGCATCAACGCTAACATGCCCATCATGGAGTCCTACTCTTCCCTTTCTTAACTTCTGTTATACTCTCTGCCCCTTTTCTAATGTATACTGTACCCCATCACCATATCTGTCCCTTCCATAAACACTGTTAACGCTTGTCTCCTTGTGTTGTAAGGTCTAGCTGTTTGACCTTAACAGGCAAATTTCAGTGTTTTTGTATAACTTGTCATTTGTTTAAACTATTTTCTTGTAAAAAAAAAAAAAAAATCTTTGTTTTGTGAAAATGTTTGAGCTGTCTTCATGTTGTAACACCTTACTGCCGTGACTGGTTACTTAAGACACTGTTGTAGACTTTAGATTGTGCATGCACACACACACACACACACACACACACACACACACACACACACACACACACACACACACACACACACACACATAAACACACATACACACACACACACACAAATATGCACGTTAAGAGCATACACATTGTGAACACCCGCATCCTCATGCAAACCACAGTCTTTATACCACCCACTCACACAAACAAGACCCAAATATTGCATGCTTTTGACCACCTATTAGAGATCTTCGCTGCACAAAACCAATTTCTCAAGTACTAAAATGCACAAACATACTCAGTTCTATACACATGCACAAAAACCCGGCTTCTGTCTTGTACAGACAAGCAGATTTAGCATCTGTCTTACATAGCAACACACAGTCACAAAACAGGTGACATACTTTCAGACATTCCCATGTGTACACACTTTTACATAACTGCACTGTGCAGGAAATGAGGAACAGAATGCATTGATTAATATATACTGCCACTTAGGAAAGTGAGTTTGTAATATATAGGAGAACAAGGAATCAGTGCCGGAAACAATGACAGCACTATAGTGGTGTCAAACTTTGAGAGAGTTAAGCCAAGAAAACCAATTATGATAATATTAGTGAACTGGTAGCAAAGAGGTGACTGAAGGGCCAGTTGTGCAGAGAGAGAGAAATAAAAACAGCACTGAGTACTTTCAATACACTGGTATCATTTAGATACAGGATATAGTGTTATAGAAAAATAGTAGGAAGAACAAAAAAGAAGCTTACCTTTGATACTGTGGAAACTCTTTAAGTTAATTGATGCATATTTTTTCTTTTATTAAATACAGAACTGTAATCTAAGCCAGATGGCTAAAAAGAAGAAACCAGCAGAACTTTCAAAGCTGTATTTCATTAGCACTTTCATTCACAAAATATATGAAATTCTTCAGACAAAGAATACTTGTTTCATTAAAATTTAAATAAAACTGGTTCAATGACATCACATCCTTTCCTCTGAGCCTTCATAAGTTTTAAAGGTATATATGCCAATTTATAAATCTACACAAAGACATGTATAAAAATCAGCCACAATCAACTGTAAAAAACAAATCCTTCAAAGGGAGTCTATATTAAAAAAATATGTATGAACAATAGAAAACATACCTGCATATGTATGCAAGAAAAACAAACTGTATATAAATGTACATAAAATTAATTATGTACAAAAAAAATCACCTGTCAAGTGATTTTAGTTTTAAAATGCATTTTAAATTACTGTGATCATTCAAACCAGGATGAATACAAGCATTGAATTTCAGCTGTCACAAACATTCTTTTCCTCTAACTTCAATGACCAAGGGCCACCCTTACATCCTTCTTTACTGGTATTAACCAGCATGAGTAACCACTGCAGCATCCGTACAGTGTCATCATCCCTGGTAAGATCCGACCACAAAGCAGTCACTTTCGAAGTCACCATCTCCCCCAAACCCCCCCCCCTCCAGCTAGTGCCAAACAAAAAAACTTCTCCAAAGCTGATTACAATCTCCTGAGGGAAGGTATAAACAGCTTCACAGCCCCCTCCCCCTCTGCAGAAACTGGCACAAACTTACACCAAAGTACTATATGAGCATTTATATAGCTGCATGGAATCAGGAATACTAGACAGGATGAAACCATCCTCCTCAAGGAAGAGTAAACATGCCTGGTGGACATCTACAATAAATAAACTCTATAATAAAAGGAAGAAATTGCTGTCCAAGACCAAGAAGGAGCAAATTCTCAATTGGAAGCAATATCTCCTTAGCCTGAACAAGCAAATAAGAGCACTAGTGATATCCTCCAAAGCAAACTTTGAGAACAAACTGGCCACATCTACTAAAGACAATCATAAGACTTTCTTCACATATGTCCGCAGTCTCAAAGAAAGCACCCATATCTGTTCAGAACTGGTGGTCAGGGACACCACATACACAAACCCTGTAGATATAGCCAACCTGCTGGCAGACAGGTTCAGTGAAAACTTCACTCCTCTGCCCCCCCCCATCAATAAGAAAAGACATCCTCAGTACCTGCCCCCTCACTTTATCTCTAGGGGAGCAAGTCATCACTGCCCTCTCAAAGGCAAAAAAATACAGCCTCCATGGGACCCATTAACATCCCAGGCTGCATCCTACATGAACTTAGGCAGGAACTTGCAGCACCATTAGGCACCCTATTTCACCAAAGCCTGAGTACCAGCTTCATCTCAGCTGAGTGGAGGACAGCTAGTGTCATCTCTTAGCACAAAGGTGAAGCGTCCACCAATCCAGGAAATTATAGACCCATTAGCCTCACTAGCCTTATCTGCAAGGCCATAGAGTGGATTATCATAGACCTCATTAATAAGGACATTGGCAACCTCTAGACACTTGATCCCACACAGTTTGGTTTTATCAAGGGGAGGTCATGCTTACTGAATTTGGTCAACTTCAATGAGACAGTCACCAAGGCCATAGATGAGGGGAAGATGATGCACACCACATACCTTGACCTGGCCAAGGCCTTCGATACTATTCCCTGTTCAGGTATATTAGATAAATTCTCTCAACTAGGCATCAATCCATATGTTACCAGATGGGTAGCAAACTGGCTCACTGATAGAAACCACCTAGTCAAAACAGTGGACGGCACCTCAAGTAGTAGACTCGTAACAAGCAGTGTACCCTATGGATCAGTCTTGGGGCCTCTGCTGTTTGGGATATACTTCTCAGGGGTGCAGGCCAAATCTAGTAGGCTATGGCTGACCAAGTTTGCAAATGACTGCAAGCTGGGTGCTGTCATCAATTCCCCTAGTGATGTGGACATCCTCCAAGAGGGTCTCACCTAAACAAATGACTGGTGCCAGAAACATGGCCTCAAACTGAATGCCAAAACGCATCATTATCCTTTTTGGGGAGAATGACGTCCCCACAAATTATCACATTGATAGTAAGGCACTAAGCATGCAATCAGTCGTGAGGGACTTGGGAACCCAGGTTGATAGCAAACTGACTTTGGACCAATATATTGCCTCCATTGTATGGAAAGTCTTCTAAATGGCTCACCTCATTAGTAAGAGTATCTCACCCAGGGACAAGGAGGTCATAACATCCCAGTATTCTTCCCTTATTAGACCAATTATTAAATACAATGCCCCTTTCGACATGTACCTCACAAAGTACATGCAGCAGCTGGGGAGACCACAGAGATTCCTCACCCAGAGAATCCAGGGCCTCAAACATCTACCCTATACAGATAGGCTAAAAGCCCTATCCCTCTACTCAGTCTCTTACAGACTCCTCAGAGGTGACCTCTGTCTGGCATATGAACCAATCTCAGACCCCACCCTGATGGGACTGCTGAATATCCACAAGTCAAGCTCCACTCGAGTAACCTGCACGCGAGACCTCAACCTGGTCTATGACATCAATAAGACTTGTTGGAGAACAGATTTGTGTCCCAGAGACTCCCCCTTTTGTGGAATAAACTCCCTCTCCACATAAAGCAGAGTACCTCAGTAAACATTTTAAGCGTAACCTGGATAACTGGATGGGGAACAGAAAATACACCCCTGGAATTCCACCAATGTCCCTGCAGGACAGTGGCATGGGGTGCTGACTTGTTGGAACATGGGCTAAATTCTTGGGTAGGCTTGTGAGGGCCTCAGGGCTAATAGCCTAATACCTTCCTATGATGTTATGAGGTCTAAGGCAAAGCAGAATGCAATTGTCCATAGCTGCACTGAGGGTTGGGGGGGGGGGCTCCACAAATTATTCCTTTAACACCTGATGAGGAACACCTCTTCTCCATTTGTGGTGATGATTATGAACAGACTATAATGGCACTGGACACCGGCTGTTAACCACATCTGGAGTATCAGTAGGCATCTGCTCAGGAAGGTTGGTTTCATAACAGTAATAAATGTGTGCGTGTGTGTGTTTGTGTGTGTGTGTGTGTGTGTGTGTGTGTGTGTGTATATATATATATATATATATATATATATATATACATACATACATATATGCATACACACACACACACACACACACACACACACACACACACACTAGAAGGATATAATGCAATGTTTAAATGTAATTCATGATAATCACTATTAAAAGGTGAACCTTCCACTTCGGCACATAATGGTACTGATAAACACAGTGTGCATGCTAAGTGCCCTCCACAATACATTGCACAGTATACAGTAGTGTACCCCACCATCCGAATAGTAATATATTCAATGAATTCTTTACAGAGTTAGCAGCAGAAACAAACAATTACACTATACCAATAAATTTAGGGGATATCAGCAGCAGAATGCCTGATGATTATGATGATGATGTTGATGATGATGATGATAATGATGATGATAATGTAGTTATGTTTATGAGACAGCCTGAGGAAAGTGGCATGCAGTTGCCAAGTTTAATTGCAGGATCTCAAACCCTACAACATGTTAGTAACTCTGTAGGAAGTGACAGTGGATCACAAAGTCAAGCACATTGTCATATTACACTACAGGCTGTACAGGGAGAAAACCCATGCACCTCTGTACCAGTATCTCCAAACTCACAGGAGCACCTTATGGATGATGGCAGAAATTTAGATGCAGCCGTGTCCACAGTGATACCTTTATAAAGAGTGCCAGGTGCTTGCATTTATCACAGCTAACCCGAAAAACATGTAAAACATTGGCTGCCCTGCAGCAAATATGCTGTGCCAGTGTTAAGGTTCAGTACACTGCCATAGGGATTCCCCTAGAAGATGATGTGTGAGGACTTCCCACACTACATGGGAATGGCAGAGAGTAAGGATAATGTCATGATCTTGTTGATCCATAGTATGTTGGTATACCAAGAATCCATGTCCACCTCCATTCATACACTGGTGAGGATTTACCAGACTAAAATAGAGTCAGTGCTGGAAGGGGAAGAGGACAGGGTACTGTCCAGACACACCTTACAATGCAAGTGTTTCACAGAAAGGTAGTGGTACTACTAGTGGGAACAAACTTAACAGAATTTATGCAGAACAAGTCAGCATTCATCAACATGTAGCACAAACTCTCTTTTGAGGCCCTAGTCCTGTAACACTGTGACATCAATAATTGTAGCATCACTTGCATAAAATAAGTCACGACATCATAGAAAGTCACCATCCACTTCACATGACAGCTCTTCCTCAAGATCTCATGCAGCTTCCCTTACCCTATCTTTAGAAGATGTCATGTATGATACGTTTGACCTTGACCTGCTGTGAATCAAGCCTCACAATTTAAGCAATTTCAATTTGACTTGTACACAGAGATGGTAATGTTTAACTCTAAAGGCAACAAGTTATTAATAAAAAAGTTTAAAAAAAGTTAAAAATGACAGAATACATGACTGTAGACTGCAACACATTACTAAGACAAGCTTCTGCATGTGTTTCATTTCAATAATGATAATGCTTACAAGTAATGGAAATACCTGGAAAGAAAGTTGTATGTCGTAACACTTAAAGTGATTTATACCACTAAGGATGACTTTCAATTCAGCGATGTTACAACAGACAAATACCCATAACATTTATTCCAACTTCATTGCAAAAACCTGGAAAACTATGCCTCTTAACATAAAGACCACAACCAAAAAAATAACCTTAAAAAACATTCTCAGATCCCATTTAGGTAGTTCATGGATTTGTGCGTGTTCTGACCCAATGTAAGCAATCTAACACAATATTCCACTGTACTCGTGTATCACCCTGTCACTGCAACTGTTAATTCAAGTTTTTCATGTAAAAGCCTAGCCTGGCCTAGTTTAGTCTTACCTACATCTAAATGTATTCCACTGCACTTGTGTCAACAATGTTTTTACTGTATTAAGCACACTGCCTCTTTGTTTCTTTTTCCTCCCATGAAATGGTATTCCTATGTGCTTATGACAATTTCTTTTGTATTGTATTAAGTTGAGATGTTAATTTTCATTTGAACTCTATTAAGTTGAGCTCTTATCCTGAGCTGCTACAACATGCATGTCAATGGTTTTGTACTGTCATAAACTGTATCTCAATGGTTTTGTACGGGCTTAAGTTGAGTTTCTTCTTCCAGAATATTGCTATGTATATCTTGCTTTTATATACTATTATTAGTCATACTGGAGCATTTCTCCCCAGGCCTCTGCTGAAAATTGACAGCCTGTCCAGTCGGACTCTCCGGGTAAGCAAATGTAAAATAAAATTAAATAAATAAACATACAATTTAAAAAATTAAAGAGTGCGTGATTATCCTGCCATGTAAACTAGCACATTTTACCCTCAGTACTGCAGAAATGAATCTCTGATAACATCTACTTTATGAAAAAATGAAACAATCTTGTCACTCGTCCCTCTCTAACATAGATGAAGAACAGGTGGGGTAGTTCACTTAGATGCTTTATTACATAAAAACACATCAGGATGGATAGCAACATCATAAAATATAAACAGACAGATTAACAGACAGACCTTACAGACATACATGCTTACATCTCAACACCTTACTACATAATGACAATCAGGCTTGCACATGCTCAGTATTTATACACTTGTGCAAACCCTTAGATAGCTTCTTAAAGGTACATCACACACACACACTGATCTACATCCTCCCTCCTAAAAAGATTGCTCTTAGTTGAAAATAACATTAGAGTTAGACATGCATCACTATAGACATTAGAAAAAAACACAATGTTCATGTCCAAGTTGCCATGTATCTATAACATGGTCTGGAGACACGACTGGATCTGGTAACATAACAATCTGGACTGGGTTTAGCAACAGGGACAGTCTTCATTGAACAACTCATATCAGGAACTTCTGGATTCATCACTGAAACAGGAGTATTCTCTGGAACTTCCTCTCGAACTGGAACACTGGACAACTCACTCTGAGATAAAGAGTCTTTCTCACAGGCTATGTGCTGTAGTATAGGCTCACACTGGCATCAAATGTTTCCGATTCCACCTAAACTCTACTCCTTGTGATTCCACAATGTACGATCTCAGCACTGAGCAAATATTTTTCATGACTTCACTCCGATAGATAACCTTCGGACGTCTGCATCCTTATCACTTCTCCTTGTAATGGATTGAGCGTTTTGCTGGTCTTATTGTAGTAGACATTCTAGGTTAAATGCTTCTTCAATAGATTGGTTTTCACCAACTTGTTGTTGCATAGAACCAACAATTGACTACTGATTGCTAACATGGTTCTGGTTTGTCTCGACAGAAGTCTCTGGGCAAGTGAACCAAGATGCTTATCACGAGGAATATTTCTGAGATTCAAGAGATTCAGGAAAACATCACTATTATCTCATTTTGACTTCTCTAGTAACTGTTTTATACTTTGAACTGCATGTTCTGTCAAACCATTTGACTGCAGATACTCAGGGCTACTCCTGACATGAGTAAAGTCTCACTCTTCAGCAAATCTTTTGAACTGTTGGCTTGTAAACTGTGTGCCATTGTCAGAAATAATTTTGTGCAGACTACCATGGACTGCAAAATGATGCTTCATCTTAGTAATGACAGTACTGGATGCTAGATTAGGAAGTAGGTCAATCTCAAACCAATTGGAATAAGAGTCTACTAACACCAAGTAATGTTGACCATTCCATTCGAAAATGTCTGTGGCTACTGTCAACCGAGGTAGTTCAGGAATCTGGTTTAGCTGAAGTGTTTTTTTCTGTTGATGTGGCTTAGTACTATTACACATAGAATAAGATAAAAGTACTCTCTCAATGTCTTGTGACATAGAAGGCCTAAATAATAGCCATCTCGCCCTTCTTTTGGTAGACTCTGTTCCTGGGTGACCACGTTGCAAGATAGTAATATACTCTTGTTGCAAGGACTTTGGAACAATTACTTTCAGACCTTTCATAATGATACCATTGTCAGACAAAATCTTATCTCTGTAAGGAAAATAAGGTTGTACTTCTTGAGGCAAACTAGATTGCTTTGACGGCCATCCTGGTTGAATAAAGTGGCTGAACCTCTGTACGACTGGATCTGTGGCTGTGCGATCTCTCAGTTCATCAAGACGTGTGGAAGAAAAAATTTTCACTTCCATGACTTCAAAATCAAGGTTCTCATTCTCATGCTATTCAGTGGTGTTTCCGGGTGATCTGGATAATGTATCAGCAAGATAAAGAAGTTTGCCTTTCTTGTAGACAAGAGTGAAATTATGTTGCAATCTCAACATCATATGTTGCAATCTGGCTGGAGCTGTATGCATAGGCTTTCCCAAGATAGTGACTAGAGGTTGGTGGTCTGTTTTGATCTGGATAGGTCTACCATAAACATAATTATGGAACTTTGAACATACAAACCCGATTGCCAAAAGCTCTTTCTAGATCTGAGCATACTGCATTTCAGTTTGGGTAAGAGTTCTCGATACATAGGCAACAGGCTGACCCTCTTGCAGAATGACTGCACCTAGACCAAATCTCAAAGCATCACATGAAAGAGTGACTGGCTTGTGAACATCATAGTATTTGAGAGTTGGTGGACTGGCCATTTCAGGACATCAAATGCTCTTTGGTTCTCTTCTAACCAAGACCAGGATACATCTTTATGTGTCAGCTCTCTGAGCTGTGTTGAAAGTTGGCTCAAGTCTGGAATGAACTTGCCTAGATAGTTAACCATGCCAAAAAAACGTTGTAGGGCTTGAAAACGTTGTCTGGAGCTGGCATCTCGAGAATGGCTGTTTGCTTAGAAGGGCCTGGTCATAGGCCTGAACTGGTAAATAAATGACCAATATAGGTAACTTCTTGTAGACTGAATTTGCATTTCTGTGGACTGAGATTAAGATCCACTTGACATGCTCTTTCCAGAACTTTTCTGAGGTTTCTGTCATGTTCAGCTTCATCATTACCTCCTACTAGTATGTCATCTACTATAAGACCACAAAGATACCCAGAAAAAAAATTTCTCCTTTGCATGTTGAAAGACTTCACCTGCAGAATTTAAACCAAATGGCATTCTCAAAAATCAGTACCTTCCAAACGGAGTACTGAAAATAGTTAGTAGTGCGGATTTCTTGTCAAGCTGAAGTTGTCAAAATGAACTCTTTGCATCTAAGACAGAAAAAACAGTGGCATTTAGCATCAGAGCTGCAACTTTTTTGACTGTGCACATTGAATGATGAGGTCTTTTTAGTGCTTTGTTCAAATCTTGTGGATCAATATGTATTCTGATGTTATCTGAGCTTTTCTTATGAGCTACCACCATGGAAGATACCCATTCAGTTGCTTCATCTACTGGACAAATCACACCTTATCACACCATTTTATCTGGCTTGGCTTTGACTCTGTCCTGCATAGTTATTGTCACGGTTTGGGCTGGCCTGATAACTGGACTAACATCTGGGTCTAACTTCAAGGAGTACACAACTGGAAGCTTGCCTAGTTTGTCTTAGAAAAGATCAGCATAGGTAGAAAAAATACGTTGGGTGAAATTAGAGTAGTGGTCTTCCAAGCTAACCTGATGGGCTTCCTTATTAAATGAAAGCAGTCCCATTTTCAAACTGTTTCTGAGCCCTAATAATAACTGTATGTGCCTCTTGACCACATAAAATAATAAGTTGTAACTTCTCCCAGCAGAATAACATGAAATCACTACTGAGGCTTCAGTCTGGATTTCTTTACTACCATAAGCAACAAGTTTTGCACACATTGCCAAATCCAAATTTCACCATTACACACTCTGACAAATGTTTCCACTGATATAACATTGCACTTGGAACCTGTGTCACCTTCAAGTTCTGTGGGTTTTTCATTTATCCGAACAGTACAAAATACTTCATTCTTTGCCCATAAATCTACTGCATTGACTGTTTCATAAGGAATGGACACACCATCAACATAAAAAGTATGTAACGTAGGGTCACAGCTTTCTAATTGATCAACTCATTTCTTGGAATGTTTCCTTTTAATAAAAGAATGTGTGCCCTTTGATTTACAAAACCTCTTGAAATTATTCCACTTATTGCATTTGTGGCATTGCTGACAAAAAGCTAAACATTTTTCACTTTTAGATTCATGATTTCCACCACAATTACAACAGCTGGCAATGAAACTAGGTTGGGGATCATACTTTAAGTTTGCTGACTCACTCTTATGCTTCACTGAGACTGTGAGAACTCTGGAATTTGCTAGAAAGCTCTGGGATTTACCAGTGGGTGCTGCAGGGGCTACAGTTGCTGCCATGTGCTTGGGCCTGTTTCTTTTAACCACATGCTGCATACTATCAACATGAGATCTAGAGGTTACTGAAAGCATGCGTCTCTCATTTGTAAGCATATTTGTGTGCTTTTCTGTGAGCTTTTATATCTGACAAATCTCATTGGCCTTATTCAAAGTTAAATCACTCTCACAAAGCAAAGTCATTCTCACAGCATCATCCTTAATAGCACACATAAGTCTGTCTTTTTATCAGCTCATCCCTTAAATTACCAAATCTGCACATTTTAGCCTTATTCCTCAAGACTGTTATATATGCTGCAAAAGTTTCCCCAGGCTTTTGATCCCTTGTGTAAAATAAGTGCCTTTCCATTGTATTTGGAGGTTACATATTTCTCTACATTTACATTTTAAGCACTCAGGGTCCTCCCTTGACTCAGCTGGTACAACAATACGGCGGTTACCCCCTCTCTTGGAAAGATAGCAGGTGCATACACAAATGAACATTCCCATTCTATGGCTTCTGACCCAGCTAAATTAAGAAAAATAAATGCCTTTGTACAGTCATCTTTATCAGAAAATGCAGCTGGTATGAAAATGTCATACTCTTGCTCAAACACTCTCCAGTTCTCTGCAATATTATTGTCAAATACAAGTGCACTGGGTATTTGAAATCTGTCTGCCATGCCGACAAAGTATGCACAAACACACTAAAAATATGGCACTTATAATTATGTATGAATAAGCTGCCCTGTGAGCTCATAATAACAGTCAAATGCACAATAAACTCTTTGAAATACTGTACTTTGCGAAATATGCTTTAAAATGGCTGTATCTTGCAAAATAACTTTACTGTAATACTGCACAAACATGCAAACACTTCATACACTTTTGATAACTTGGATATCTTTTAGTAATACAAAAAATATGTGCTTAGCAAAAATGCGGTTGTTTCCTCTTATTTTATTTGTTTTATGCAATTTGGACTTTATTTCAAACATTTTCCAAAGTAATTCAAATATTTTTATCAATATCAGACATTTTGATTTATTTAAATATTGCTTAGAGCATTCTGTATACTTCATTTTATATTTTGCGAATAAGAAATTATTTGAGAAACTTTTAACATCTGAATTTCATTTCTGACCTGTTCTGCAAATTATACGTGCAGTAGGGATGATCCACTCCTATATATTCCTCCAGTACCAACTGGGTGCCTCTCAGACTCATATTGGAGAAACTGGAACTCTTTCTGGTAACAAGTTATTTTAGCCATGCCTCTTCTGATGCCATGTCCTTTTAAACACGTCACTTATGTCCTTTTAAACATGTCACTTCTGACACCATATCATGTCCGTGGTGGTGGTGCTGCGGTAGAGTTGTCGCCTCACAGTAAGACACTGTCCGGTTCGACTCTCAGTTAGAGCATCTTCTGCGTGGAAATATGCGTGAATGGGCATACCTTCGTTGAAGGTTGTGCGTCAGGGCTGGCAACTCGGTACGTAAAAATCAACTGCCAATCATTAGCGGACCGGAGTTCCACTGTGGCGACTCCTAACCGGGAAAAGCCAAAAGTCACAACAACTTTTGACACCATATCATTCGTCCCTCTCTAACATAGATGATGAACAGGGAGGGTAGTTTGTTTACATGCTTTATTACATAAAAACAAATCAGGATGGATACATCATCATAAAATATAAATGGACTGATTAACATGCAGACCTTACAGACATACAGGGTTCCTATTAAATGATCGAAGACGCATTTGAAGCGTCTTGATCGAACTTGAAAGCACGAAAAGGCAAAATAGCGAAACAGCATATAAGCAAATTCTTTCCCTGGGAAAGAAATCGCTTGGCCGCTTCCATTACTCTGCCATTTTCGTGACTGTAGTGCGATATCGGGAGTTAGTATATTTAAGTAGGGGGGAGTGGGGGGTGAAGCCCCCCACTTTATGTAATGTTTTAATATTTTGTTATTTTTTTTTTTTTTTTTTTTTTTTTTTTTGTGGAACAGCGATTTTTTTCCCTTTGGAAAAAAATCACTGTTCTAAGCATTCGAGATTGTAAGCTTTCACTTACATTGGTTCAATAAATCATCGTTTGCTTTTTTAAGCGTTCGATGATTTAACATAGACCCAAAATACATGCTTACATCTCAACAGCTTACTGCAAAATGGCAGTCAAGCTCACACGTACTCAGTATTTATAGACTTGTGCAAGCCCTTAGATATCTTCTTAAAGGTACATACACACACACATTGATCTACAAATCTGATGTGCAGTAACTTAAGAAATAGCTAATAACTCATTTTCAGTATGCAGTAGTAAAACTGAGGAAGCACTGCACAATGCTAAAAATGCCTGTGCAACATTTTCCCTTAAAGTGCAAAACATGAACTCATGTTAAATAATAAAATAATAATTTTTATTCAGTTTACAACCTCATACGAATCAATATGTGCATACTGAAGTACACCAGCTAAGCAGAAAGTCTTGTGAAAATCAGTTAAAAATGTAATTATTCCTTACATTATACATTATGATGTAACTGAATCCATGTCAGACAGCACTCAGGCATTACTTTTGCCAGCAATAATATGAGTACCTGTTCTGAAATTAAAAAAAAAGAAAAGCATTTAAAGACGAGAGGAATGTGTGATGAATAGTGACAGTATACTATGCATCACACAGTACAGACCACACATATCACTACATACATCAATTATACTCTATGAGTTTTTTTACAAAAAAAGAAACACTAAGCTGAATGTTGTGGTGCATTGTTCTAGACTAAACACTACCTATTTACCTTTGCAACTGTATGCCAGACATGAACCTGCTGCAGGGGGTCCCTTACTACTCTTGCTGCCAGCTGGCCATCATTAGTCCTAGTAGGACTGGAACTCGGAGCTGCGGGGACAGCATGGATCACTTCCCACCAGATCAGTGTATAATCATGTTATGCAAAATGCAACATGCTGTAAACATCCTGCATGCAGTAGTTGGGTCATACTGACAGACAGCCCCAGATTCATTCAGGCATCTTAATCTACACTTTAGCATTCCAAACTCAGTGATAATACTTGCCTGAGAAAAAGCTGTATTGAAAGTAGTGTCTTCTGTAGCTCTACTTGGACTTCTCGCTGGTGTCATGAGCCATGGCTCCATTGGTAAAAAACAAAAGAGAGAGAGAGAGAAACAGAGGGGAGTTAAAACAAAGAAAAAGTAGTTTAGAATTAAGTAATACATTTTACAATGAATAACAACTTGAATATTGAAAACACATTTTCCATTTACCAAGAAGATGACCACTGGTATTCCTACCACGGAAGAGTCAGTAGAGTGAGGTAGTGTGCCAGATATGGGAATTGTGTGCACTGCCAGGATGCTGGGCAGAGACATTAGCGATGCACCCCCCCCCCCCGCATCACATACTGCCTAGCAGTTGATGGAATGGTATTCCTTCCTACTGAAGTTTTGCTCTACCTGTGGACCAGATAGGTCCCTTATTGCAACATGGGTGCAATCTATTGCACCAAATACCTTAGGGAAATTTGCCACCCCATAAAAGGCATGCATAATCCAGGCTCAGTCATGAGGTGTCACTGGGAAATAGGTATACTTGTGCCAAAAGTATATCCAGGAACTGTTGAAGCATCCTATAGACAGAAGCCTGTGAGATATCCATTGTGTCCCCAATCTGTATCTGGAAGGTCCCTGTGGCAAGTATAGTAAAGGCTATACATATCTAAGTATTCACACATCTTCACTAAGACCCTTATAATATCCCTGTC
Source organism: Protopterus annectens (assembly GCF_019279795.1). Lineage (NCBI taxonomy): Eukaryota > Metazoa > Chordata > Ceratodontiformes > Protopteridae > Protopterus > Protopterus annectens. The sequence goes on from NC_056739.1 coordinate 466,543,272, forward strand.
CATTCTGAATCTATCAAGGATTTCCTGATTCTCAAAATTATAATGAATAATTCTTTGCCTGTATCTTCACCTTCTTGGCTGGCAAGCTGGGCAAAAGCAGTTTTGACTTGTCCAAGACAAGCATTTCACACTGGGAAAATAGTTAGGCTAGCAGCAATGAGCATCATCATCACAGATTGCGAAGAAGATAGAAAAGGTGCAGTTTTGCCTTTTATAATAAATCTGCAGGCAGAGTTGAAACACTTTAGTTAATGACTATGAACCACAAACAGGCAGGAGGACATATTAGCATACAGGGTTGTACATCAGTTCTCATTTACATGTCATTATTTGTGCATTTGCATAAGTGCATTCATAGCCATCACACTGGCATAAATAGCGACTATGAATTGCTCCTTTGCTGTGCTTGTTCGCAAAGCACTCTGATTACCTTTATGTGTTCGCGTAACGACTGTGAATACCACCCATTAACAAAATATGCAGTATAAACTCATGAAATCTATAGTCAGTAAAAACTAAATGAAAACTCCAGCTAAGCTAGAACTTCCACTGAGTAACCTCTCAAACCTCTTGTAGCAGAGGCACATGGGATATATACAAATGACCCCTATGAACAGCAGGGGTTTCAGCTATATGACAATTCTGAATACTCATAACCTTTGTCTTTTTAAGTCATTTAAGGGACAAATTCAGGCCAATAAAGCCTGAATTATCCATACCCCCAACCCAAAATTCTATTTAGAACTAAAAAAAATATTTATTCAAAGCAGCAGAATGCAGATGCTTCCAGAATAACAGTACCACCTGAAAGCAAACCATATAACAATATCAGGAATCAATTTCCAGTTTGATTAACAGATCTAAAGAAGCAAACTGCAACTCACCCTTAACTATTCTTTTCACTGGTGTCCTCTCCTTACCTATCTTTGGCTCTTTTGTGCCTCACTGTTTACTTAACGCATGCTATACCCTCTCTCTAAAACTTCTGCAGTTGTACATACTGTAAACGACAAAGGATCGTAGGATCATAGGAAGTTACTAGGCTAATCCCCCTAGAGCCCTTACAAGCCTAGGCAAGTACAACCCCTGTTCCTAAGAATATCAAGGTTTCAACGAACGGAACACCCCCTGCTAATTATATATACTAACTCCCAAGATCGCACTACAGTGGGAAAGGGCAAATTTCCCGATCCTCACTGTACCACGATCTCAGTATGAACAGTTCAACGAATGGCATGACTGATGCAATTGCACTGAAAATGCCATTTTGTGAACTTATTTTTTGCTGAACTGATAGGGACCCATTAAGGAAAACTAAGTCAACAACCACTGCCCCTGTCCAAGAGGGATACAAACAAATGTCCCAGGGTGAATTTGCAGTTTACCATCCAATCATCCAAATTACGCTTAAATAGGGTCAGTGAGAGGCTCTGCTTCATCTGAAACGGAAGTTTGTTCCAGAGGAGTGGTAACCTCTGTGATACATATCCATCTCTCCAGCAAGTCCTGTTGATGTCACATACTAGGTTGAGTTCCGTAGAGCAAGTGCATCTTATACCATTTGATTTACGAATGCGCAACATTTCCATTAGAGCAGGATCTGAGATTGCTTTGTATGCAAGGCAAAGGTCATCTCTGAGTAGTCTGTAAGACACAGAATATACTGACAGTGATTTCCGTCTGTCAACATATGACATATACTGAAGACTCTGAATTTTCTTTGTAAGAAACCTTTGAGGTCTTTCCAGTTGCTGCAGGTGCCTGGTAAGGTACAAACCAAAGGTAATATTGTACTCTATTATTGGCCTGATGAGTGAGGAATACAGGGGGGTAGGGACGCTTTGGGGGATATGTGGTGAGGACAGGGAGGGAGAAGTTTTCACTGAATCTGTCAGCTAGCAGGTTGGCTATTTCTGCGGGTTCAGTATATGGGGTAACATTAACAACCAGTTATGTGTAAATCTGGGTTTTTCTTTTAAGGTTTCTGACATAGCTAAAGAAGGCCTTATAGTTATCCTTAGCAAAGGAAGCTAATTTGGATTCATAGTTAGCTTTAGAATGACTTATGAGGTGTCTTATTTGTTTGTTTAAGCCAAGGAGGGAATGCTTCCAATTCAGACACCGTTCCTTCCTGCTCTTGGACAGCAATTTCTTTCTGTTACTGTATAACCTATTAATGGTGGATGTCCATCAGGCAGGCTTGTTCTTTCTTGAGGATCTTGTTTTGATCCTCTCAGGCACAGCTGTCAATACATTTATATGGATGCTTATATAAGGCATTGGTTTAAATCTCAGTATAGGTGTCCATGCCATCAGTGAGGGCAGGGGCTATGAAGCTATTAATGCCGTCACACATTAATTTGGCTTTGGAGAAGTTTTTTAGTCTAGTTTCTGCTAATGGGGGGGTCAGGTGTTATTGTAACTTCTAATGAGAATGATTTATGATCAGACCTCACTAGGGAGGGTCGCACACATGGGGTGGTGCAACGATCACCCATGTTAGTAAGATCCAGAATGTTTGGGTCCCTTGTGGGGGTGTTAACCAACTGGTCCAGGGCATTGGAGTTGATGAAGTATAAGAACCTTTGGGCAAGTATGTTAGTACATGTATAATTTACCCAGTCTATAGATGGGTAGTTAAAGGCACCTAAAACCAGGGTGTTTGGTTATATCTTGATCAATTCAAGTAGATCCAAGTATGCAGTGTGGGTACCCTGGTTCATGGAGGGGGCCCTACAAATGGCAATAACTTGGAGAGGGGTCTTATCTACAGTCAGTGGGCCTGGATTAGGTTCATAATCCCAGAGGTGACAGATGAAAACCATCTCTCTCGCAAAACAGCGTGGTTAATCTACCATGTCATCTCAGGTTGACAGGTACTGGATCCCCTTAGAATGACACCAGAAACCTAAGCCAATTGTTGAAGTCAATCATTTTCGTTTATATTGTGGTATCATCTTAGGTGAAGGTAGTATGCTGCTCAAGGCTAGGGAGGGGCATACCTGCCTGAGACACTTATTCAGAGAGCTCAGTCATGTCTCTCTTCATATAGTCCAATGAGGTATGTCTCAAGTCATTCACACCAACATGAACTGTGATGGAGTCATAACAGTACTTGTTGTGGGGAGACCTGAGTGAGTGTGTGATCTGATGGATCCTGGCACCCGACAGACAGCTGACCGTAACCTTCTCCTTGTCCAGCCTGGTGAGTGGGACAGCTATGTGTCTCACTGCAGAGTCGCTTATGACCAAAACATTTGGTTTAGATGTGCTTTGCCTTAGGGGCTTGTTTGGTGAGACACTTGTGTGTGTGGTTTTATGTGTATTGAGTGATGTAGGTAATGTATTAGGTGTAGCATGCGTGTGTTTTGGAGGTCTCTGGTGTTTAGTTAAATTTATGATGACTACCTTCACGTATGATTGTTTATGTGTTGAGAGAGTGGTTTGTGCAGGAGGTGGAGTATGTGGGCTGACAACCTGTTCAGTGTCATTGTTCTGCGAACGAGAGAGAAAGGATTCCAAATTCTTAGTGTACATGCCTCTTTCACAAATTGAGCTTGAGTGGTTTAGGAGTAGTGGGCTGTCAGTGTACATGAGGTAATTGCTACACTGCCTCAGGATGCCCATGTCAATCAGGCTGGAAGGAGAAATGGGGAAAACTGACCATCCATAATAATAGGTGTAAATGTCCTTACTTTAATGAGTAAGGATGTGGTTTAATTGCGGGCTTAAAGCTGGGTCTATACTGTTGGGACTGTCAAGGGGTACAAGATTATTAGGGATTAGGAGATTTCAGTTAAAGTGTCAACCTCTGTAGAAGCCCAGCTGAGGTGTTCTCCAAGCAGCTAAGCACAATCATCAGTTGGAGCACTGGAAGATTATAAGGGGAAAAGATCTACTTTAGCTTTTGTGTCTATATAACTGCCAGTGGTTACCTCCACTGTGCGGTGCTGCTCAAAGGTGCGATACGTGCAAACAGATGCCTCAGATTGCACAGATAAAGATAGTAGAGCAGAGGCTTGTCCTCAAACCCTGTGGAGCTGTGTTAAAACAGACACAGATGCAGGGCATATGTAGTAACTGTGAGAACCTTTTTTTAAAAAAGGTTAAGCAATTTTCAGACAAGATAGCCAATGGAAGTGTTCAGTACTGAGCCTTATTCCAACAATCTTCAACTCAGATGGGTCCTTTGCTACAGTCTTCTGCCACAAGGGTGCGGGGGGGGGCCCTCTTAATGTAAGATGGCTACTGTTAGTGCTCAGATAATGCCAAACAGTCTAGATTTAGCAAATCTGAATCTAGCCTATGCTATAAAATATATAAGTACAAGAAAATACAAAGTGCAGAAAAAACAGTCTCAAACAGCAAACAGTTGAAACAGTGAAATAGCAAAACAGTTAATAAGGCTAAAAAACAGCAAAATACCAAAAAATCCAAGTAGAGAACCATACTTGAAGGAAGTTTCCAATTCAGTTCACCAGCTGGGCGTTTCTGTTGTTTGGAAGGCTAAAAACAGTTAAAGGTAGGTGGCAATTCAGTAATACACAGTTTAAAACTGCAGTACAGTGAATAAAAATACTTATTTTTCTGTAGATTTCAAAGGATGCCTTGTATTTTGTTTGAATTCACTCCAGAGATCAGAGAGACCACACCAATCCTAGAGCAGCTCCTGTAAACTGAGCACAGACCCTTGCAAAGGTGCGGCCTATGCACAAACTAAGTAATTTTGAAAAAAGCTGACCAATGAAAATGCTCAGTACTGAGCCTTATTCCAATAATCTCCAACTCAGATGGGTCCACTGCTATACTCTTCTGCCACAAGGATGCAGGAGGCCCTCTTAATGTAAGATCCTGGTTTGTTTTAGTGCTCAGATAATGCCAAACAGTCTAGATTCAGCAAATCTGAATCTAGCCTGTCCTATAAAATATACAAGTATTAGAAAACACAAAGTGCCAGAAAAACAGTCTCAAATAGAAACAGTTTGTTTGTGTCTTTCGGCTTTTCCCGGTTAGGGGTCGCCACAGCGGAACTCCGGTCCGCTAATGATTGGTAGTGGATTTTTACATACCAGGTTACCAGCCCTGACGCACAACCTTCAATGAAGGCATGCCCAATTCACATATGCCTCCACACAGAAGACGCTCTAGCTGAGAATCGAACGGGACAACGTTTTGCTATGAGGCGACAACACTACCGCAGCACCACCACCAAACAGCAGAACAGTTAAAATGGCTAAAACACAGTTAAAAGTAGGCAGCAATTCAGTAATACACAGTTTAAAAGTGCAGTACAGTGAATAAAAATACTTATTTTTCTGTGAATTTCAAAGGATGCCTAACAAAAGCACTTTTAGAAGTTATTTAACAAATTCATTGTTCGTCCACTGTACATAACTTTTGACATTTAAAGTCTTTAAAAAAGAGCTATTATGTCTTTTTCCTTTATCTGTTTAATTCCAGGCTAAACCTGAATAATATATCCATTTGGATTAGCATTCTGTCTGGCTAATTAACTAACTAATAAGTAAATAGAAATCAGAGATTTCTTTTTTGTGGCTGAGATTAGATTAAACAGTTTTAAACAGTTGTAAAATTACAAAAAATATGACATCATCTGACCTTTAAAAATGTTTTATTCCCCTAACCACATTGTGTATGTATATATATATATATATATATATATATATATATACATATATATATATATATATATATATACACACACACACACACACACACACACACACAAATATATATATATATATAGATGTATATTTCTGTGTGTGTGTGTGTGTGTGTGTGTGTGTGTGTGTGTGTGTGTGTGTGTGTGTGTGTGTATACGCATGTGTGTATTGTTAGATGCAGATATATAGATTTACATAATGTATACTTTTTAAATCTAGAAAACCCTGAATCCTAAGAAGAATGTATCAGGTGTGATAGCCATTGGCCAGCCAACCTGCAGGATACTTACCATTTACTGACATTTTCATATAATGCCTCAAAAACATATCTAACCAGTCTCCAAAAGAATTTCTGTTCAGGATAAGATAACACTACAAGATTTTAATGTAGTTAAAATGGAAGCAATTCCAGGAAAATGTTTGCACACACTGTACACAGATAAGGAAACTATAAGCCATTTCTGGTGAATAGAATCCCAATGCCTGAATCAGAATGTTGATCCAATCCACAAAAGAGGAATAGGCAAATCAGACCTTAAAATACAGGCATGACATTTAAAATGCCCCATGTGGGATATGGTGTACCTAGCATCACTTTCTAAAGGAGATTTGGAAAGTATGGAAAGCAGTCCAAAGGCACAGAAGTACAACAAGCCATATATGGAGATTTATCTGTACAGGGTTATAATATTGTTTCACATGCATGCTGTGGGGGAAATAAGACACACACACACACACACACACACACACACACGCACGCACGCACGCACACACACACACACACACACACACACACACACACACACACGTGCACACACACACACACACACACACACACACACACACACACAGTCACACACAGACACACACACACACACACACACACACACACACACACACACACACACACACACACACACACACACACACACACACACACACACACACACACACACACACACTCACACAGAGACACACACACACACACACACACACACACACGCATACACACACACACACACAGACAGTCACACACAGACACACACACACTCACACAGAGACACATACAGACGCACACACACACACACATTTACACAGAGTAAGTCCACAAACATAAACTGAGCTGCTGATCAAAGCATGGATGCTTATCTCCCCATGCTCCAACAGTCAGATGCATATCTTTCACAGTTTCATAGGTAAGTACTAGGCTAGTTGCCATTGAAGGTCATTTTAAGTCTACTCTGTTTCCTTTTTTTCTACTTGAAATAACCTATCCCATTTGGATATAGATTGGCCTTATCCATGTTGTGGTCGATAATTATATATTACCCCTAATGAGAATAGCTGGAATTGTACCATAGACAATTTGAGAGGACTCATGCATGGGATAATGCATTTACGAGCTGCATTTGTTCATTAGTAGTAGAGAGGACAGTCCTGTGGTAAATTTTCTGTTTCCCATCCATAGATCTAATTTATTCTTCAAAAAATGGACAGGGATGAACTTTGTTTTATGTGGATGGGGAGTCTGTTCTACAGCAGCAGTATCCTCTGCAAAATATACTAGTCCCTCCAAATCATTCTACTGATGTTGCAGAAGAGGTTTGGATCCCTTGACCGAGTATTTCTGATGCCATTTGACTTGCTGATGTGCATTCTCCATGCTGTAACAGCTGGATACATATCTCCCTCATGCTGTAACAGTCAGATACACTGACATCTTTGCAGTACATCCCCCAGGTTTAAGTGGAATCCATTCCTTTTGTTGCTGGCATAGTCTGCAATGGTTCACAGCTATATGTGGAGTGCCTACATTTTACTACACAGGCTATTTATATATTGGGGATATAGCAGGATGCAATGCCATCCTCCAATGTCCTTGCTAGAACACATTGGACAATAACTACTTTTGTGTAAGAAGCCATAAACCACTACTGCCATACCCCTTCCCCTGTCAATGGTGCCTTGCCGTGTAGCCTTCAGCATGTTGAATATCTACTGTGAGATGCCATGCACATACACGAGAATTTAAATGTACTAAATATTGTGGAATTGCATTATGTTACTATAGTGGAACAAATGAGTTTGGGTCAGTGACCATTGTCATGTTGGAGATGCTAGTTATATTGCCCGATGTTAAACTTTCATAGAGACCCCCTTCAGTTGTTACACTGAGTTAGTTACCTCCTCCTCCTACAAGCTTTGTAAAATACAAGTATTTTAACAAGCCATTTACAGTTGTATTTCATCAGTCTAAAGCACAAACAGATGAATAGCAGTACTTTGAACTTGACAGCTGGACATGATAGGATACCAAAAGCTAAGAAAAACGGCAGATGAACTGCTGACTCCAGCATGGCCAAGAAATAGCTAAAAAGCATCATATTCAAAAATGTCACTCAGTATTTCAACATAAATGAGTGCTCTTCTACACCACATATTAGAGATCTGTACCACCTACGGCATTCTAATTTATATTCTAACTCAGGTGTACTACTTAGAGAAGTGACCTTGCAATCAAGCTAAGATCACAATCAAGTTATGGACAAGAGCAAAGCCCATTAATGCCTGTGAATTTTGAAATTATTTATTTTCTGCATAAAATTCATCACTGTGTCCTTTAAAACTTTCAATGATCTTACTATTTTTAACAAAGATGGATAATTTGTTCCAATGTTGAACCATTCTCTCACAGAAACATGCAGCAGAGCTACGTTTGTCTCCTGTAATTTCACAGCAGTTTATTCTTTTGCATGGGAAAGCTAGTATGACCTCAGTTACAATATAAATTAACAGGGGATGTGGCTATATAAGGTGCCTTGGCCTGTTGATACAAGGTGTCTGTTTCTGCAAATTCACTGTAAGCTGTTTCAGCTACAATGTAAGCTGTTTCAGCTACAATGATTTTGTTTCTTGTGATTTGTGTGTCAGTGTTATTATGCTCTAATTTGTCCAACTGTGTTCCAAAGACAAATGAAGGTAAAAGCAAAGCAAACATAATTCCCACTAGAAAAAGCCACACATTTTTAGTCACAATGAATATATTATTTTCCTTTAGGGCTGTCAGGGCTTCAAAGAGAATATATTTATTGCTTCACAAATGATAATTTTTGAAAATTAAACCGTAATAAAACAGATACTTTATTTTTTACTCTATTCAGTATTAGAATTACCAGTTAAACATAAATCATTCTAAAGAATGCCTTGATAGCCATCAACAATTCATTAACATTTTTGAAAGGTTTGTACACTGACAGAAATATTGTCCCTCTCATAAAATTCACTCTTTAACCATTTCCATTGTATATTTCTTCACAATGTTAATAGTTTTATATTAATCACCACCATCTTTCCTTTGTATCATCACTGAGTGCTGTATCATGCATCTGTATTTAAGTTGTGTATTTATTGCAAATGGGGTAGTTTTTACTTAAAAAAAATTGTTAATTTGTACTCAGTTCAGTTTAAGGCACTGCCATTTGATGAAGAAATCCTGTCATAGGAAAACCTCAGTATGGTCATTTAAAAGACTTGCATAATTTCACACTGGAAAATTTTTGCAAGAAAAGAATAAACTTTTACTAGAAACCTTTACACATTAACCCAAAAACAGAAAACTTCTGAACCATTAAGCTGCCCATTTAGTAGCCTATTACCCTCTTTCCTTTATTTCTGGAAAACCATTTACTTGTTCTCTGAATAACAGTGAATTCTGTAAGTACATCCTTAAAAAAACAAAACAAAAGAAAAAGAAGATTGAAAAGATCTAAACCAGCATCACTAAAGTGGATAGCATCCTGCCTGAACCAAATCTGACCTCTGTCGACAAAGTCTCAGTGTTGTGCCACTAACGAAACCAGTGAAGCAGCAACCATCACAACTATGTGATTAATAAAATCCTATCAGTTTTTAAAGGTGACATCTTGACTACCTCTCTCTAAAAAAGCCTCAGGATAATAGAAGGTCAAACAACCTACTGCTGAGCAGTTCACAAATGCCTAATGATCCATGACAACAATTATCATTTAAGTAAATTACCCATATTGTTACTTCTCGAGTGTACAATGATAACCTTTATTCTAGATGCTGGCTCCTGGCTCCCTTCACCTCCTCCAACATAGGCAGAAACCGACTCATTGGCATACCTTGATTTTCTGGGTCTATGTTAAATATTCAAACATCCAAAATGTCGAATGTTACATGGTCGAGACCAAATGTTCGACATTTGGATATTTGAATAGCAAATAAAAATAAAATAAAAATAGAAAAACACACCCTAACAGTGTATATATATATATATATATATATATATATATAGGTATATATATGTTTCTGCTTTTTTCCATCGAAAGCTCACTTGTGCAAATTGCAAGTGAGCGAATCCACTTCAGTGAAAATGCACTTTCACAAATTTCACTTCACCAATCTACAAAAAAAAAACAGAACTAAAACAAACTACACACATTTTTACATGGGGGCAAGCCCCCCTGCAGCTCTCATGTGGGGGGCCTGCAACCCCCACACCCCTGCTACTTAAAAATACCAACTCTGAGATCACACTACAGTGCGTAAAAGGTTATATCCCCTTACCCCACTGTACTGTGCTTCGGTGAAGTCAAATTCATAAAAATGCATTTTCAGTGAAGTGGATTACTCACTTGCGATTCGCACAAGTGAGCTTTCAATGGGTCAAAATAGACCATATATATATATATATATATATATATATATATATATATATATATATACACATATACATGTGTGTGTGTGTGTGTGTGTGTGTATGTGTGTGTGTGTGTGTGTGTGTGTGTGTGTGTGTGTGTGTGTGTGTGTGTGTGTGTGTGTGTATCTCAGATGCCCACCTAGACAGATATTTATTTTACTCCTTACCTTAGTACATTGCTAAAAAAAAACAAGTTTGACCTCAAGCTGCCTGAAACCTCTTTCACAATTTTGGATTGTAAACAGCATACACTACATATCATAGTGCCTTTACTGAATAATTGTTACTTGCTGGTCATGAAGTTATTTTTAAATTTTACATCTAACAGATTGTAAATAGAAATTTTCAGTGCATGAAATTTAGTAATGATTTACTTTGCTGTGAAAGTCACAGGCAGTTACACTAAGAAAAGCTATAGTAATGGCTTGAATGATCATATCTGCATTAAACTTTAGAAAGGAGAGCAGTTACGAAATTTCTGTACGTATGAAAAAAAAAAAAAATATATATATATATATATATATATATATATATATATATATAAACACACTCACACACACTCATATATAAATATTTCTTCTAACTTTCTGGAGAATAAGAGGTTATCAATTGTTGTGCTCCCCTGACTTGTCAAACTGAATAAAATTGTGAATGGTGATAGTAAAAAAAAAAAAGAAAAAGAAAAAAAACAATGTTAGATTTTTATGTTTTACTCAGCCGAAGAACATAATTTGTCTAAAAGATAGTGAAGTATATAGATTTTTTTTTCTTATTTCCAGTTGTTTTATGTTTTACTGGAACTCTAGTTGCTTGTGCCTTGGGTTATTTATGACTTATTACATAATACAAAAAAAAGACCATTTACTAAAGCTGGAACATATTTATTTTTTAGTTTATATATATATATATATATATATATATATATATATATATATATATATATATATATATATATATATGCAATATGTGTTTATAAATTTATTTTTTGAGGTCATAAAGTTAATGTTTACTGCAAGTACTGGTTTTGCTACTGCACTCAAAACAGTTTTCGAGATCCGTAATACTAGACATAGTTGTCTTAGGTAATCATCTACATTAAGCAAATAAGGAATTCAAAGTATTTTCAGAGTAGTTGTAATTTCAGCATATGATCTTTAGTCAGAATTATCCAGAGTCAATTTTTCAAGGCAGAAGGATAGTTCAAACTGTGAAAATATGCAAAAAGAATGGTTACATCATTAACAGCAACTACTGGAAAATAGAAATTCTGAATTCCAAGATGTCTATCTATGAACAAGTCAATTATTAACGGGCTGTTGATTAAAGACTTACCTTGTCATGGAGAAGGTGTGTGTGTATCTAAGTGAGGCTATTTTTAAAACACCTTTATAGGCAAATTTACATTTATACAAAAGTAATCAAACTGCATTAACAAACATTATATTTCATATATATTGCTATATATCATATAACCTAAGCAACATTACATAAGTTATTCAATTTCTGTCCTTTTTTAAACAAGAAACTTCTTTATTAAACCATCATTTACAACATAAACAATCATACATTTATATAAATGAAAATAAACCACACCAACACAATCCTAGTTGCAAGCATTTTATATCACAAACCATGGTGACACACTCCCAGTTGCAAACATTATACATTACTTATAGCCTACCCAATCATTTTCAGTCAAACATTACATAGCTCATTTAAGTCCTGCCTTCTTTGAAACCATATTCCTCCCCTGTATGTATTGTTCCCACAATTTTCATTTTTTGTATGTAGTTTGCTCAAACCCTTTTCTAAAGATCAAATTTCCAATTGTTTTATCTCTATTACTATATTTGATGCCTCTAATATAGTTGGTTTAGATTTTGATTTCCATTTTCTAGTAATTGCTTTTTTGGCAGCCACCATAATTAGACACAGCAAGACCTTACCATGTCTAGGGAATTCCGATTCTGTATCATAGCTAAGAAAAATCACCTCCCTCATCACACCAATCTCTCCACCAAGCATCCCCAACAGTGCATTCCTCAGGGAATTTTTAAAGTCCACCAACCTACCACACTTCCAGAAAATATGTTCCCAAGTATCTCTTTCATCCCTGTCAAACTTCCAACATTTGCTGTCTACCTGAGGAAAAATTCTCTTGAGTCTGCTTGGGGTACGAAAATATCTATATTAACATTTCCGAGCAAAAATCGTAAATCTTCTAGATTTTGTTGCATATTTGGGAGACAAACATATATCTTCCCATTGTTTTTTTGTGAATTGCTTATCCAGTCTCTCTTCCCAATCCTTTCTAACCTCCTCTGATTGATTCTTATAGTTATCATGCAATATTTTATATGCTCTACTAATTATTCCTTTCTAACGGCAGCTTCTGTTCTAGAGTCTACTAAAAACTCTACCAGTGCTGGTCATTCATTTAGGACCCCCCCCCTTTTCTTTCTTTCTTTTTGCATATACTCTATCAATCCTTGATAAGAAAGGTAATCCCTAAACTGCAGTCCCAATAAATATTTGGCCTCTTCCAGGCATTCTATTACCTTTCCCTCTCTAGTTATTTGCTCCCAATACTTTGGTTCCTTTGCCAGTTTTTTGCAATAAATTCCAACCCCCTCTTGCCTATTGTCTATAACCCGAATTGCTATCCACAACTTCTCCTCTGGTTGATAAAAATATGTCTGACCTGTGTATAAGACTAAAGGGACTAAAAACATTTTGACTGCTTGTATCTTACAGTCCATATCCAACTAACAAAGCTTCCATTTTATCAGTTTCTATATTATTTTTTGTCTAGTCTCTTGTCACATATATTTAGCTGCCATACAAGAATATTTTTTAATCCATACTCCTAAATATTTTATTTTATCATGTCCCCATAAATACGGATATTGCTGAACCAATTTGTATGTGGGTACATAATTTACCGCTATTGCCTTTGTTTTAGCTTCATTCATTTTGTATACTGAAAAGATTTTAAACTGTCTCAAAATATTCCACAACACTGTAATGTCCCTTTCTTGTTTTGTCAGGTATAAAATAATATCATCTGCAAATAGAGCCACCTTTTCTTGACTACCATGCCAATTATATCCTTGAATTTCTAAGTCCCTTATTTTCTTTGCCAGTGGTTCTAAATATTATGTAAATAACAAAGGGGGAAGAGGACACCCCTGCCTGGTTCCTCTGCTCAAGCAGAAATTATCACAGATGACCCTACCCATTTTCATTTTTGCCTCTGATCCCTTATATATCCTCCTAATCAAGGGTCTATATTATATCATCGAATGCTTAAAAAAGCGAATGATGAATAATCGACCCCAAGTAAGCGAAAGCTTACAATCTCAAAAGCTCAGAACAGCGATTTTTTTTCCCTTAGAAAAAAATCACTGTTCCAAAAAAAAAAAAAAAAAATTTGAAAGAATACATAAAGTGGGGGGGCCTTGCCCCACACACCCCCAATGTGGGAGGCTGTGTCCCCCACACACCCCTACTCAAATATACCAACTCCGAGATCGCACTACAGTGTCGAAAATGGCAAAGTAATGGAAGCGGTCAAGCGAATTCTTTCCCTGGGAAAGAACATTTAAAAGCCGCTTTGCTATTTTGCCTTTTCATTGTTTTAAGTTCGATCAGGACGCATTCAATAGAATGCATCTTCGGTCATCTAATAGGAACCCCCTAATCAACCTTATATTTTTTTCAGGAAATGCTAATGCTTCCATTGCCCTGCTCATAAAGTCCCAGCTTACTCTGTCAAATGCTTTCTCTTCATCAAGACCCACCAACAACATTCTGCTTCCCTCTGGATAATCAATATTCTGTTAATGTTGTCAAATGTTTGCCTCCCCTCCACAAAACCACACTGATCCATAGCTATCAATTTTGGCATTACTTTTGTCATTCTTTTAGCCATTATAGACAAGAACACTTTATAATCATGGTTTAGTATTGAAAAGGGCCTGTATGAAGCTGGGTCTGATGGATCTTTACCCTCTTTAGGTATTACAACTACCACTGCTTTCTTCCATGATGTTGGTACTTCTCCCCCTCTTAAAATACTGTTAAACAAAACCTTCCAGATCTTTATCAGTTTTTTTCCCTCCTAGCTTCCAAACTTCCATAGGAATACCATCTATTCTTGGGGACTTTCCTATAGATTGGTTATACATCACACTTTTTATCTCATCTCCTCCTAGCCTAACTGCTAGCAATTGAGCCTCATCTACCTCTAACCTTGGCATATTTAATTCTTCCATAAACATTTCCATTTGTATATTTTCTTGATTTCCATATTTCTCTGCTTTATACAGACATTCATAGTACTTCTGAAGTATTTTTAATACATCTACAGGATCTCCTGTTACCTTCCTTGTTATAGGCTCCTTAAGCTTCATGACAGCCCTTTCTACTTTCTGTTGCCTGAGTCATTGTGCTAAAGGTTTTTGTGCTCTACTGTTATTATCAAAACACATTTGCTTAATGGCAATCTTTCTAAACTTGTGCATATTGCTGAGGTAATCCCTTATTTTCTGCTTGGCATTCTGCAGTTGATCCTCTTCTTGTTCTGTGAGATCCCTTCTATTCTGCAATACTTTAACATTTGTCAGTCCCTCTAAATAATTCTTGTTACTTCTTAACCATAGCTCCTTTTCTTTTATTTCCACCCCAATTTTAAACTCCACCATAAATTTATCCCACTCCCTAGCTATATTTTCAGAAGACATTTCTATCCTCTCTAATAGCGCCTGAATAATCTCCACTACCCACTCCTTCAATTATTCTCTTTTCAACAGATAGGTGGAAAAGCACCAGTGTCTCATTTTTATTTCATTACCCTGTGTTTTTATTTTAGTTATTATTGGTGCATGATCTGAAATAGTTATTGGGTGCATATAAGACCTTCAATTAAATGCACATGTTCTTGTGAAATGCAAATTCTGTATAGCCTAGCCCAATTTTTATATCTTATGGAATAATATGTAAATTCACTCAGAACTTCTGTTACTGAATTCACATCTTCCACGCCAAATATTTTCATAAATTTATTCAAAAACCTACCTTCCTTTGTTATACTTTCCCTTCAGTGCCCCCAACACATCTTCACTGTTGCAAATCACATTCCATTCCCCACCAATAACTAATATTCCTTGCTGAAAACTGATTATTTCTACCAGAATTTTCTTAAGCACCATTATGGCAGTTTTAGGTGGAATATAAATACATGCCAATGTACTCCTCCTCCCTTGCCAGTAGCCTCTTAGCACTACAAATCTGCCATTATTATCTTTTTTATCCTCTTCTATCACTACTGGACCTCCTTTTGCAATTAATAAAAGCACTCCTCTTTTCTTTGTCTCAAGTATTCCACTGAATAACCATCCTGAAAACCTTTCTTTATCAAATTCACATATTCACTTCTTTCTAAGTGTGTCTCCTGTAACATAGCTATTTGCACTCTACATTTTTAATATAGTTCACTGCTGTTTCTTTTCTGTATTTATCTGTGAGACCATTGACATTTTAACTCATTACAGAAAGGATTGTTGCATTAAAAAATTATCATTCCAACTTTTATGTATAACACCTTTTTGTTAAATGTCTAGTTCCAGCTTTTGTGTTACATGCACACACTGTCTGACAGACTGAACTTTTATACAGTTGTTTCTTGTCGTATCCATTTGAGCCTATATCACATCTTACAAAACTTTTTGTTTTATTGAAAGCCCACAAACAATAAAACAAACACACCCCAATACCCCCTAAACCTAATAACTTAATACTAACACACATAACTATGTACATCTTCAAATACTGAAGTTTTACCCTCCTAATAGAAACAAAAGTCCCAAACTAACAGCCACATTAACAGACTTGAGTTAACCTAAAAGAAAGGTTAAACATGCTAAAATGCATTGCGGAGGAGTTGAAGAGTTTGTTGATGAAGGTAAAAGTAGAAAAATGCATTAAAATAAATTAAGATTATGTCATCTAGCTGTATAGATTCTTTGCAAATAAGGTGTGGTAAAAGTGGAGGCAGAGACATATTTTATTATTATTATTATTATTATTATTACTGAATTTTTGTTCTAATGCCTGCCAATCATCCACTTACTCCCAGCTCAGGGGAGGGGATATCATCCAGGCAGCCATTGCAGTTGCTTGTACCCTCACTGGCATCTCAGCAATGAGTTTTTT
This sequence comes from Protopterus annectens, assembly GCF_019279795.1. Classification (NCBI taxonomy): domain Eukaryota; kingdom Metazoa; phylum Chordata; order Ceratodontiformes; family Protopteridae; genus Protopterus; species Protopterus annectens. Next base: position 466,559,892 of record NC_056739.1, read on the forward strand.
TTAGGGGAGGCTGAGACCTACATCACCACAGGAGTCGCTACACTTCCTCATGCACATACATACTTTTGTGCACTTGCTAAGGGAGGCTACCATGTCCATGGCTTGGTGAGCTAAAGACATGCACATAACTCTCCCAGGCATCTCAGTCTTTCCCCTGAGGCATTATGCCATATGTCAGCCCTATTCTACCCCATTTCCTTTGAGGTTAGGCGCACTTATTTCCCTTGTGTCAGATCCAGCAGGCACCCAAGCTGCTAATTAAACATAGGTCACATGGGTCATAGACATGGCTTTATCCCTCTTTGCCAACAAAGTTGGCACTGACAGATTTTGTTTTCCTGCATTCAAACTTCTTTGCAGTTGATGACTACAGTCATGAAATTAAAATATGTTTGCTTCTAGTTGGGAGACAGGCTATACCAAATTTGATTAAGACATTAAACACCAAAGGCATTACATTTTCAAGGTAACCATTTGAATTTTTGGGATCTGCTTTAGTGAGTCCAATAATGATGAAACTGAATAGCTGAAAAATTAAATCTGTGACAGACATTTCATGGAATATTCCCTTTTCTACCTTTGGTATGGTGGTCTCAGAGTTGATATATATAAGTTTAGGGGATAGTGGAGGCTTTCCCCTGCAAAACAGACGTTTAATGGACAAGAGTGATGTCTGATATTTGCTCTTCTACTACATTTGTGGTGGGATATTTTTGGCAAGTTGACACGCAACATAACAAGTGCCAACATTTCAGGAGGGAATCCATTGTCATTGGCTCATACAGTGATATCAATGGTTTTCTCAGTAACAACATATAGCTGTGAAAACTGGACTACAAGTAAGGTCACACACAGGAAAATATATGTTTCTGAACTATGATACAGAAGAAAACAAATTTTGAGAATCCTGTGAACTGCAAGAAGAGCAAATCAGTCAGTATTTAAGGAAATTAATTGAAACTGTTCACATGAAGATCTGACAGTAAATTTTACATTTGTGTGCTTTGGCCACATAATGCAAAGACAGGATTCACTGGAGAAGACATTTATTTTGGGAAAGAATGAAGGTAAACGACGAAGAGGATGTCAGATACTAAGATAAACAGACAGAATTAGAGAAGTAACAAATGAATTCACAAGAACATAAAGAAGCAATGGTTAAAGGACAGACTTGGTGTGCTGACGTTTTTGATGTCACAAAGAATCAGGCTTGACTAGATGACTAAACAACAAAAACAGATTAAGAAGAAGACTACCTACCTCATTTTCCTTAATTACACCTAAAAGCATGGGCAGCTAGATGGCTCAGTGGTTAAGCTTTATGCCACACTGCTCCAGAATCAAGGGTTCAGTCCTGTCCCATGGTCACTCTGTGTGTGTGTTCTTCCTATGTCTGCACAGATTTTCACTAGGTTCTCTTACTTCATTTCTTGTTTTTTGCTGATTGGCTAATCTAAATGTTCCATATATATATATATATATATATATATATATATATATATATGTGTGTGTGTGTGTGTGTGTGTGTGTGTGTGTCTGTGTGTGTGTGTATATACAGCATTTACTTTAGCCCTTGTGGTCTAGTTCATGGCTGAAAGGGTCCAAAATGAATCAAATCACTTACCAAATGAATAAAGTTTAGAAATAAATAAATGCATGTAGACTAAAAACAAACCATTCTAGACAAATGTCCTAGACAAAGTTACACTATGACCAAAGAGCAAGATGTCTATCTTCTTTAAAGCATGTATGGGGAAAGGGCAGTGTGAGGCTGCTGCAAAGTTCCACAGAATATAAGCCAGAAGGAGAGGTTATAAAGCAGTGGAAACATCCAAGATCTGATGTATTTAATGAGAAATGCAAGTTGTTGAGGAGAAAACAGAGACATTTGCTCAAAACAATTATTCATAAAGAGACTATACAAGAGTTGTGTTCATGATGCCTCCAGCTAAGTAGTATATTAAGAAATGTGCAGAGAGAAAGAGAGAGAGAGTTATGAAAATTCATCTACGGAGGCAAATTCAGAACCAGCACTAGAAATCCAAAGATGTACATGTCTTAATCCATAACTTTTTGATAGAGGGTCTGAAAAGAATATTGCTGTTTTTCTTAGTATATCGGCAACATAAGTACTGATTACATCTCTCATAAGTATTTTAAATATAACATTTCCAAAGCGTGATGTAGGAAGGAACAGAATGGACAAAAAAAGAAGGCTACTAAAATGTATTAGAACTAGTAAGCACTTTTGGCTCTTTAAACACAGCATTGTACAGACTTCGCCAGTCTTGGGATTTCTAAAATTCAAACCCAGTTGACCTGTTTTGTTTTTAAAAATTATGGTTTAGTGGAGAGGGTCCTAAATGGGACTGATGGTAAGCTAAATAATTTAGGTTTCTTCCCTGTAGTTATTTTAACAGAGTAATGTAATAGTTTGAACTAACTGAAAGATAAGAAGGTTCATTTGAATGTAAAAAGCAACTGGTTCTTTTGAAGGAAATTGGTATCAACTTTTGGGGAATTCTTGTCTTCAGATAAAGAGTTTTGAGTTTAAATTACAGAAGACCAGCACCTTTAATAAGAACTACACTATAACAAGGAGCTACGCAAGTGCATATAACCAAAGTATGTAAACAGTTTGTTGCAACACACTTTATTTATCGTGGTTGCTTATGGTCTGCTGCTGTGGAGGAACTAAAACCATGTTATACTGATTGCCTTTATATGCATGTATTCCATGGAGAGGTGTCCCAGAGATGACATTCAAAATCAGAAGTTTAGGTTGCTAAATATGCTTATACATTTAGGAATAGTGCATAAGCACTTTACATTGAAAAGAGATACAGTATATTTTTTGCAGGCGCTGGCAACAACATCACTTAATGCCATATGTAGAAACAAGCATGTTTTTTGTATATATATATATTTTTGCAGATTGATGAAATGCAGGTGCTAACTTATGTAGGATAATTTAAGACTAAATGTTGCAATACCAAAATAATAGGTACTTGATTGGTTTGTATAGCTGTGGTCCAGAATGGTATGAGACACAAGCATGAAAATAGTTCACATCATTGTGTTTTATAAGACGGGGGCTTGACATGCCTGCAAAACTTGTGTGGTGCTGTTTTTCAAACTGGGAAATGTCGAGGGAAAACAATTAACTTTTGCAGGAAGAAGTTTAATTGTAAAAGATTGTATTTTGTTTGACTATACTTGTTTCTTGGAAAGATGAAATTATTTTGCTGACAGTTTTAGGTCTTTCTTCGCTGAAAGCATTTTGTACACTTTTTATTTGCTTATACAGTTTTGTATTGCTCTCATTCAAGGCTTACTTTGTTAATAGCATCACTAATTGAGTTAAGTCATTATCTTATTGAATGTCTGCATACCTTTCAATCTGTAAGTGCAAGAAATGTGGACAAAGCCAAAAGTAATACAGGGACAAAGGTCCAAATCAGTGTCAACTTTTAAATGTTTTTCCTATAAATTTAGAAAGTTGCTAGAATAAAAGGATGCACATTAGCATTTATTTTCTGAAGCATACGAAGTCATAAATGACACATTGGCACAATGGATAGCATTGTCGCTTCACAACAAGAGGTTCCCCATTTCCATTCTCAGCTGGGGTGCCTTCCGTGTGGAGTCTGCATGTCCTGCCCTTTGTTTACGTAGATTTCCTCGGGGTGGTCTGGTTTCCTACCGCATTTCAAAAACATGCAGTAGGTGAATTGGACACTCTAAATTAGACATAGGTGTGAGTGTGATACATTAGAACTACTATGGCAGAGCTAGCCATGGGACAGTGGAAACCTTGGCTCTAGATGATTGTCACTGTTGAAGTGACACCCCAACCCCATGTGCAAAAATGGATAAAAGGGGTTGCAAATGGATGAATGTATAAAGTCAAACTCAAATGCATGTTATTATTTGGTGACTTCAGCCCTCAATAATTTGTCAGAAACTGACACTTTTTATGAGGAACAGATCATAAATATGAGACAAATATCTGGTCATTCTGCAAAAATCTGGACATTTAAGAGGTATACCAGTTTATGAGATTTGCAGCATAGACAGGGAGAGACTTTCTTTTGCTAACTTTGTACTGTACAGTCTTCAAGCCTTTCAGCTGGTTCAATGCAAGGCCAGCTGAAGCCTTAGGAATGAAAAGTCACACGGCTAAAGAATTAACCACTCAAGTCATGCAACCTCAGGGTACTTTTATAATATTAATTTGCAGAACGTGATCAAATATCTAGAAAAGAAAATGGGATATTTTGGCATATCAGTGTTTGTAAACAGTACTGGATAGGTCCTCAGTTGCTGCAATAAGCATACTTTCCTGATTACTGCTTACTGCTGCTCCACAGTAAATGTGCCTCAGGTAAAACTTTTTTCACTTATTATTTGGTTTGTTTTAGCACTCCCTCCTGCGATGCGATTGCTGTTAATAATTACACCCAGGGGCTATAGAAACTACAGTCAGGATGTATCAAGAAATATTTTATGTGTGTTTGAAATAAAAGTGTGCACTAAAGAGTATTTTATATTTCTGAATTGCTAAGGACTCAGACTTGCACATGACAAAGAGCTGCTTTTTGATGTAGTTACTCCTTTTTAATGTCAAGATTTTTGTATGTATTTAACTGAAATGGGCAACATTTCCTGACGTATTACAAAACACATTGTACTATTCTATATTTTATATACAGGACTAGTTTGATACAGGCAGGCCTTGGTATTTATAGACACAGTGCAAAAAAGAGTACAGGCCTTTTATGCAATGTGTGTGGTTTATCACCTTTCTGAATCATGATAAGTAAATATACATCATGATCTATAATGACACTATGCAACCCCTCCTCTGTTCTTCCTGTATTGTGCATTGTACACAGTGGTGTACCAGCACTCCTGTGCACAATTCATCCACCCCCCCCTCGAATGCTAAATGGGTATCCTTTATGGGAGCCAAGTGAGCTCAGTTTTTGACCTGATAAACTATCCGATAAACTAGGAACAACTTCTTTTCTGAAGAACTCTGGACAAAGCCAAAAATAATGGAGGGATAAAGGTCCTAAATCTGGAACAATTTTAAATATTACTCCAATTCACTTAAAGTTCATAGACTAACAGGTATTTCATCAACATGCATTTTCTGAACTATAAATATGAAATGTTAATATTTGGCATTACTGCCTGACTGCAATCATCCATGATGCACTAGATAAATCAAAAATGTTGTAATGGACAGGGCAAAGATATAAGTCAAAATCAGGGACATTCTGCAACGACAGTGCTAAAAAATATAAGGCAAAATTAGAGACATTCTGCTATATCAGGAACAGTGCTGAGAGATATGTTTATTAGGTATTTGGGGGTGGTATGTAGATTGCACACACAAGGCTTGTAAGCCAAGAACCAGACTAGAAACCAAGCATTGTAAGGCAGCAAAACTAACCTCCAGCTGTGTATCCCTCACTAGGAAAATATGATTGATCTTGATAGTGTGACTTTGTTGTTGTCTTTCGGCTTTTACCGTTAGGGGGTCGCCACAGCGGAACTCCGGTCCGCTAATGATTGGCAGTAGATTTTCACAAATGCCAAGGTGCCAGCTTGACGTTCAACCTTCAACAAAGGCACTCCCATTTATGCATGTCTTTCGAATGCCCACCCAACCGTGGGCTGGACTTGCAGACTCCACACAGAAGGCACTCCCCGCACTCCAGCTGAGAATCGAACGGGAGTACCTCTTGCTGTGAGGCAACAACGCTACCGCTGCACCACGGTGGAAGTATAGTGTGACTTTAAGAAGCCAAAGTAAATATGATATAATATAGAAAAGTGACTTAATTTTGCACAAAATTCTATCCTACTCAGTTTGAAGTATTTTTTTCTATGTGAAATACCATAAATGACCCTGGTAGCTGGAAAATGGAATGATTATAAAATGTCTCCACAGTATTACTGTTTTGCTTTCACTCCATAGTTATTTCTGGTTTAGTGTATAAATACCTGTGCATGCAGAAACCTATGTCAGCTTCAGTTGAAGGCCTAAACCCTAAATTCTTAAATATTTAATTTTTGCTCATTCAGTTTTGTTATTAACAGACCTATAAAGAAGGGTCTTGTTTATGTTATTTGGGAAAAAGGTGCTAATTGTACCCATACACAAAGGAGGAACATTACATGCATTAGATAATTATTATACTATATATAGCACTTTTGCCTCCTGTACTAACAACCATCTACATTTTCCCTTCTCACCTATTAATCCAGAAATATTTCTCCTACTACCTTTGGCTTTCTGATGTACATATTTCATTGACAAATAATATGCATTTGCTAGTTTTCTAAGTTTTGCAGAGGATTCATTATGTAAAACAAAAATATTCCTTTACTGTAGTTCATATTGAAGTATTAGTACTATGTTCATTATGCAGTATAAATGCTTACATTATTGCCAGCCTTACACTGGTTAATCTTACAACTGCTTTTACATTGCTGATTGTATTATTGTTTTCTTATTATAGATTACTGTTTAATCAGCTTCTTATTTATATGATTCCAAACCCCTTGGCTGAGTCTGAAAATGATCCACAGGGGTCAGCGTGCTAGCCTAGTCAATAAATGCACAAAAAAATTATAAAAATAAACAAAACTCTATAAAACTCATTTACTCCTACGTCATCAAATAATCAAATATTTCAGATTCATAACAGAGTTTCAAGTCTGACTGTGGCAAAAATATTGGCATTGGATGTTAAAGTGAATAAGTGACTAAACTGATTAGGGCCTAATTATTGGAACAGTATTTTTTACACCTGTCTAAAGCATTTATAACTGGTGACCTTGCAATGTTTCTCTTGATTTTAATTATCTATGGCCTTTCTGCCAGTACCATTAAATGATTCATATACCATCTGAAAGAATCACCCCAACTGATCAAGTGGAACAGTAACATCTATAGCTCATTTGCCCTACAGTGGTTTGTACCAGGGCTGCTCCTTTTTGTTATGTTGTGAATAACACTCAGTGTGGAGAAGCATAATAAATGCTAATGATGCTGCAGTCCTCCTTGAACATACAACAGTCATTGCAATTATTGCCAACCTGAAATCTAGCTTTGATTACAACTATGGCTTATATGGGACATTGTCATGCTACTATAAAGACTAAAACTATGCACTTCTGAATCAACAGGCAAAATCTTTGTAATTCTTATATTAATATCCTATAGAACGGTAGTCCAATACCTCCATAAAATACTGTATTGTCTTAACATTTAAACTGCTAGGTCTCCTTATCAGTTTTTTTTTTTTTTTTTTTTGCAAACATGTATATAATACTGGGTTGAAAACCAGTTAGAAGCTAGCTAGGCTCTAAAGAGCCAAGTCATTCTTTCTCATGATGTGAATGGATTGAATATATAATTCCTGCTTTTACTTCTGTATTCCTCACAGCTTCTCAAAAATCTACACTGTAAACATCCCATAGCTTCAGGGTGGCTTGTAAACAGAGTAGCCAGAGATTATGTAAGGCATCACTGAAAAACATAATGCCTTCGTCACCTCAAATGGCTTGAGTTTCCCTATCATCTCTCCCCAGTAATCTATTTCAACTATTTGTGAACTCAGACAAGCCACATGTCAACACAATAGGCTATAGCTGGAGTAGTTGTGGTAAGCAGGACTGCCTGATGAGCTGAAATAAACCGATGCTAGTAATGTATTTCAACTGCCTGAAAGTAGTATATATCCAGCAAGACTCCTGTCAATAAATATGTAAATAATGTTGCAGTTTATATGTCAAGTATGACTGACCATTTAGAAATACAGGTGACAGGAATATATTTGTTAGCTAGATTCAAACAACACATATCCAGGCATCCAATTTAGGTAAATATGCTTGAGAGGCCATTTGATAGAAATATTGCCCATGATACATCTCAACTTGTTTGAAAACATCCAGCTAGCCTCCCTATATTTCTGGTAGCTACAGTTGGAGTAGGTATAACAAAGTAACATGAGTGAGTGGCCATTTGGAAGTAAGGCTCCCCACCACTAAATTAATCAGTGAGAACTGAAAACAGTATCTGGTGCATCGAGAAATATTATCCAGTATAATACATTTGTATTTAGTTCCAGACAACAAATATCCAGCAAATCCTTCAGCCCCAAACAGTCACAGATGAAGTGGGTATAGTAAACATGAGTCACTGGTCAAAATGAAAACTATACACTGTTTTTTAGCAGTTCTGATTACATGTGGGCAGCTGTAACACAGGATTGGCATATATTGCATGATGCAGTTTGTTGAGCATTTCACACCTATAAAACCTTGAAATTTAATATTCTGTAGCACTTATCAGTCTTGATTAAACATATGGATTAAAATATGCATCAAGTAAAAATCCAGGTTTTATTAATTGTTGTAGTCTGTTCTGTATCACTATTACCCTGCCCCCTCTCTCGGCTGAAGTACAAGCCACAAACCAAGAATGTAACAGTGAGTAGATGTGACCAATGTGAATGATGTGCAATATTATAGTCTTATGGGATGGCTACTGCAAGAAATTATCTTGTAGGAGATAATTATAACTGCACTGTTCTAACTATGCAACAGGAAATTGTAGGAAAAACTATCCAGCTAGTGGTCTGATGACGTCACAGCAAGTACTTCCATAAACCAAGTCCAGACTGCATCATAAATGAGGGTTTTATGCTTCCATCCCCTTTCAATAGCATATGAATTTCCCTTAAAGAGAAAAAAGTTCCTGTGTGAGTATGAAACAGCTTCATGCAGTTAAACTAGGTGTCTGTCCTTCTGCTTTGTAGTGCACATTATTTATGTTGTGTCCTTGCACCTACTCTTGTTAGCATGCTTTACATATGAGATTTTTAATGATTAATTTTAAGGTATGCCTGTATAATGTTGTAGTTTCTTAAGTGATGGGTGTTTGCCTTGCATTTATCTAGTATTTAGGAAGTACATCACAATTACAAATAAATGTCAAATGTGAAGATAAAACTTTTGTGTGAGGACTGTGATGAAACAGGGGCAGGCTTTGTGAGGCATTTGATTTGATTTTCTGTTGAGGAATGAAATTAAAATGCTTCCTCCACTGGAGCTGTTGTCATATTTTTATGGAGGAAATGGCAAGATGAATATTTATTTATATTATGTTACAATGGAAGAATGAAAGCAAAAAAAAAAAAAACAGCCCACTAGGTGTTCAGGCTTTACTTATGTTAACTGTTGAAGAAACATACAGTGTGGATAGCTGATTATAGATGGATGTTAATTGCATGCGTAGTAGTGTGGACAAGTTGCCACATAATTTTAAGTAGCCTGTAAACTTGTCTAGTTGCTTAGACTAACTGGAAAAACAAGATGGCTTAATGTTGTTAACCAAGAGAATACATATGTTCAGGTGATTGTGTGTGTTTAAAACTGCATAGTGTGTGTGTGTGTGTGTGTGTGTGTGTGTGTGTGTGTGTGTGTGTGTGTGTGTGTGTGTATATATATATATATATACATATACATATACACACACACACACACATATATATATATATATATATATAATATATATATATATATATATATATATATATATATATATATTATAGTGTACAAGTGTACATGTGCATATGCATGCACATATACCAAGCAGAAATGTTAAGCATGTACAACTATTTTACATGGCTTATATATTGATGCTTATGTGGTACGAGAGAAAGCTAACTGTTTGAAAGACAGAAGTCGTACAGTAAGAGTTGCAGGAGTCTCATCTGAAAGTATGAAAATAAACAGGATCATTCAAGGTTTTGTAATCTCTTCTAGTTGGCATCTTCTTCTAAGACCTACAAGCACAGAAGCAGGATCTCTGGCTAACATATTTTGTGGATGACCATAAACTGGTAGTTGTTGTTAAGTCCTCTTTTGATATCCTTACTATCCAGAATGAGCTGACCTTATTAAAATCTTGATGAACTGCAAATAGGTCAAAAAAGTAGTATTACCATGTTTGCAAGACAATCCCACCAGCTTTATACAGCATTGACAGCATTCACCCTCAAAATGAAAATGTAGTTAGGGACTTGGGAACTTTGGTTGACACCTCCTTCTCTTTTGACTATCACACATCTTCAGTTATCAGGAAAACCTTTGCCTTAGTGCAGATAATTGCTAAAGGAATTTCATCAAGGGTCAACTAGGTAATTACTGCATTATACTCAACCTTAATGAGACTAATCACAGAATACAACATTCTCTTCGGAATGCATCTCACTAAGTATATCTAATAATTGGAAATATCCTCCTCCCCCAAAGGTAAAGAGATGATATGCTTAAAGACCATAAACTAGTCAGCGTGGTTGGAAAATCTAGGCCCCTGAAGGAAGACATCTTTTTTTGCATATTGTGCCATTAGAGACCCAGCTGCCATAGACCTCCTGTGTCTCTGCAATCCCAATACTCTCTCTGATACTAGAATCAGGGACCTAAACCTTTAGCTACTGTTACATAAAACATGGTGGAAGGACAGGTTGTTAATCCAGTAGCTCCCAACCCTAGATAGTACACTTCTCAAGCATATTAAATAGTGTGACTTACTATTATTAAAAAGAACAATGTGGCATTGTAAGTTTTGCTTTCAATGGCTTCTTAATACTGTCAAGTCACGGTTGTAGGGAATATACTCAGGATGACAACAGAGTACCCGCGAACTACCACATAGGAGGTAACCCCCTGAAATCAGAAGTAGTAATAAGGGATCTAGGGACCCAAGTAGATAGTCAGCTTTCCTTTGATAACCATGTTGCTAAGGTGGTTAGAAAATCCTTCTATGTGACCCATCTGATCACGAAAGGGTTCGCATCAAGATCTAAGGATGTAGTGGTGCCCCTCTACTCTTCCCTCATCAGGCCCATTATAGAGTACAATGCACCAATTGGAATGTACCTGGCTAGGCATCTCCAGCAGCTGGAGAGACCACAGAGGTACCTTACTAAGAGGATTACTGGCCTCAAACAGTTGCCCTATGCAGCACGATTGAAAAAACTAAGGCTTTTCTCTGTTGCATACTGCCTTCTCAGAGGCGATCTCTGTCTAACATACAGAGCCATGTCCAACCCAGAACTGTTGAACACGTTCCATCTTAGCAAAACCAAATCCACTCGAGCTACACGCTCTAGGGAGATAAACCTCAGCACAACAATGAATAGAACATGCTGGAGGGATAGATTCCCTTCGCAAAGGCTTCCCTTGCTATGGAACAAGGTCCCGATCTACATAAGACAGAGCCCCTCGCTATCACTCTTCAAGAGGAACCTTGATGAGTGTATGGGTAACAGAAAGATCACACCAGGGATCATACCAACAGCTCTACTAGATAGGGGCCAAGGGTACTAGCTGCTAGATCAAGGGCCTAGGGAACTAACCAAAGGGGCGGTGAATGCCGCACAACGTGGCTGGGCTAATATATGCCTTTGGGCAGATAGCCCAGTACCTACCTATGAACCTATGACCAACAAAACATTTCAAATAAAAGAAAAAAATATGGAAAAATTATTCTGTATGTGTACTTAAAAAAAGAATTGGAAAATTAATTTTATACACAGGGAAACCCACTGTCCCATAGCCTCATGCATTGTGATGTGTACCTTGCATCTGCCTTCTTATTTTATTCTACGGGAGAAAAGGAAACATTGTACCAGCACAATTTGACTCTCTAGTACCTGAATTCAAACTGGTGCCTAAAAGTCATAAAAATTATAACCTCACCTGAAGGCAAAAAACATTTATCCAGAACAGTGTTTGCACCTGTTACAGCACAGAAAGTGAGTGACTGAAAATGTATTCAGCCATGAAAATGCCAATTTCTTGTACTCAGGCAGTGACACAAAACATGAAAGGTCATTGTCTTCAACCCTACTATTACACTTATTAGTATTGTCATGCAAAAGTCTTGGACTTCAACATATAAGAGCTATAATATAAATTGTATAGTTAAGAAGACAGCATAGCTCAAAAATTTCCATCCCCAAAATGTGGAACACTATCTCTTTTAATAAGCAACAAATAGGAAAAATGTGGAACACGTAATAGTCTACAATTTCAACTAGAAAGCTCACATGATGGTTAAAATTAGTTATTTTATACTTTCTTCATATGAAATAATATGATTCAGTAATATTTAACATGGGCATTGGATAAAAATAATGAATGGCCTTTTCGGTGGGGAACCGTAAGGACCATGGAGTTTTTAAAACTCTGAATGAAGAACCCTTCTCACAATAATGTACACACGAGGTAGGCAGCACCGCATGTGGGCTGTCACAAGTGCTATTTCCCCTCCTGAAACTCTGTGGAATGTGAAAAATAAACCAGAATTCACTTATGCATATTTCATGTTTCCTCCATTACAGATAATAAGTACATGAATCGAGTGCACAAATTCCATGTTAATTACCTAACTACTATATCTGTCCTGAAATCTAGATTGTAAAGAGGTGAATTTTGCTCTTCATTCTTAATTGTCAGAAGTGATTTGCGGCTTATTTCCCCCCAGTTTGATTGCGCATGCATTCCTGCAAGTGAAAAAAAAAAGATTAACATCATAGAAACACAGATGGGGAGCAAAATTCAGCATCACACCTTTTGCATTCTAAATTGTAAGCTGTTTTTTAATAAAAAAAGCAGACAGAACAGGTAGGTGTGCTCCTTTTATAAGAATTGTGACCCCTTACATAGTAGTCATTATCTTGAAACAAATAACCATGACTCCTTAAACTTCTACATTATTCCCTGATGAAGAGGGCACAACAGATGCTATTTATATATACCGAGTCCAAGATAACAAAGGCCAAAAATAAGGACAGATCTTAAACATTGCTCTTATAAACTTAGAAAGTTGTTTGAATTACGGGATTTGTTTTAACACGAACTTTCTGAACAGTATAAAGTCTGAAACTCAGACTATGTCATTATTCAGTGACCTCAATCCTCAGTGATTTGTCGGGAAACCACAAATTTTACGAGCAATAGACCAAAAATAGGAAGCAACAATCTGTACAGCTGAGTGGTATGCCGCTGTATCTTGGAATAAGAGAAGTTCTTCAAGATACTGCTGTCTGGGTTTTAGTATAAATTGTCAACCATATCTTTTGACTGTCACTGATTTTGTAGAATGGCCTCGATTCTGCTTAATATTTTGTCTTGTCCTTTGCATTTTGTCGGTATTCAGATATATCACCCTCGACGCGTCGGTCAGCAATGGCAGCATAAATTATTACTTATCTATTGCTTAGGGGGAAAAAAATCAATGTTTGTGCAAAACCTAACCTGTTATTCTTTTAACTTTTTAAGTGATTAGAGTAGGGTTGCCTCCTTTTCAGATGGCCAAAGTAATTGTGGTACCAACATCAGATTTTCCAGGCCAAAACATACCCACGGCCAGTATAAGGGACATAGCTTCACTTTTTTGCCTAAAAAAGCTTATTCTTGCAGCATTTTAGTTGCTTGTTCTATTTCTTATAACAATTAGGTGTCTGAGATACAGAATAACTGTTTTATGCAACTATTACATAAAATATAGGAAATAATTTTGCCGTAATATTTCAGGACAGTTGCCATTCTTACAATATTTTTGCAGGACACAACTGTCCAAAGAGGGATTGTCCCTCACAAAGTGGGACAGGTGGTAACCCTAGATTAGAGTTCAGAACAGCAGAGTTTTAAACTTTCTGATCTACTTTCGAAGGATCACCAGAATCAAATAAAGTACTTGGGCGCTACTCTTGTGTTTTGAGTTACTTTTGGCACCTTAAATGAGATGGGAGAAATAAATGACTGATAGAAACTCAGTGCCACTGTGCGGCGTTCACTAAGAGGAAGAAAAACAATGAGGGGTAAAACTAAAAGGATATCTGCTATAGTACTAATGAAAGGTAATCGAAAGAATACTTGCCCGATGAACTTCCCTCGGATCAGGTACCTAATAGTCTTTATAAAGGGGCGGAGTAAGGAACGCTGTCACAAAGTGGGCGGTGTTTTTTTTTTTTTTTTGAGTAGCAAAGCTCGGTACTGGGAAAAACGTATAACTTCAGTGATGTCACTTAGGGGCGGTAACACAGGCTCACTGATGTCATTGTGGGGTGGGTACTCAGCTGTGAAGTGAACTACAGTTTACTAGTAGCCGTTGTGACGTGTGCTTTTTGGCGACAATAGCTACTTTTTACGGTTTTCGAGAGTACTTTACTGGAGGGGAAGAATTGGCTGTACGTTAGCAAAAGGTAAGAAGAGATACAACAGTTGGAATTACGTAAAGTGTTTGCTGTAGTGGTGTTTTCAGTACTCGGATCAGTAAATGGGAATACATTTCTGGAAAAGTTTGTGTAAGTTGGACTTGCAGAGGCATTTTTATTCTTTAATAAGGCCCCTTAGTTCTGCAGCATTTGTTTCATTACTGATTGTTTATCATCTTATTAATTGGTATGACCAGCAAACCCATTTTAGCCATGACCGGAATCAAAAGGGTAAGAGTAAGCACAGTGTGCATATACATTTTTTAAATTAGGCAATCAACCAAAGTGTTTTGGGTTGTAATTTGCAGTAGCTAGTGAAGATCTCTGCAAACTTTAAAAAATGTTCAAACTACACACATTAGATTAATTGGAAATCAAGGCTCGACAATGATGCTCTTGGAAATAAATCTTACCACTTGCCCATTTTACTCCCATTTGCTTTTCCTTTAGGCTTTCCTGTTTTTATGATAGAGAATAGCTTTCAGTATGGCGGCCAAACTGTAGTAGAACCCCCCAGCAAAAAAAACTATAAAGTCTTTAAGAATAAATTTCAACAACTTGTGAAGTCTTTGCAGTGTTTTTTTTTTTCCGTGTGTGTGCATTCAATAATTCTTTTTGAGTAATCTTGCATGCTTTTTAGTCTAAAATCTTGAATATATTGCATTTTCTGGTTCGTTTCAGTGCTTTTGATTTATCCTTAATCGTGTTAAGTTATGCCTATTGCTGTCTTTTTTTTCTCAGTCGTTTTTAAATGCTTCCTTACAAAGAGTAGCATTAAAATTCTTGGTGGTGTAACGGGGCTATTATTTCTAACATTAGCAAGTCATGAAAATGTCTATTCCTAAAGAAGTTTTGTTTAGCTATGCAATAACTCTGTGTTATGTTATTCTCTATGACTGTACTTGTAACAATATGTATAACTCTGTTATGTTATTCTCTATGACTGTACTTGTAACAATATGTATATTAATTATGTTTAAAGTTTAAGTTGAGTCTTAATAGTCCAAAAATCCTTTTTAACTTATGTTTTCAAAATTTCATTACTGTATTTGGAGCTTTTCTCCCTGGGCCTCCACTGAAAATGGACATATATCCAGTCAGACTTTCCTGGTCCACAAATGTACAATAAATAAAATAAAATTGTGGCTTTTAAAGTAGTACATGTACTACACCCGCACACATACTCCTATATATATATATATATATATATATATATATATATATATATATATATATATATATATATATGGGTCCACGTTGTAATTTCAAAATACTGAAATCTCGAATTTCAGTATTCGGAAATCACAAAGCCGAGAACCCAACCACAACTCGGTCTCAAACACAGAACAGTGAAATTCAAAATCCTGTACTCACGCTACACACACACACATACAGTGCACATACAAATACCCCCCCCCGACAATCAAGCAAACTAATGTAAACTACATATAAGCGGGGGGGGGCAAGCAGCCTTCCATATGGGGAGCTACACCCCCAACTTATATATTCTAACGCTGAGATTGCACAAACAGTAACATAAACGAATCTCACACACACATCTTACAGCTCCTCAAGCACACACATCTTACAGTCCCTCAAACACACACATAACAATCACAACACGCACGTACACACACTGAACCCCTAACCAACATACTTAAACACGAAAACTTACCAAAAATTAAACCTAAACATCCACATTTCGCACCACCAGAAGCAGAAATTCAAAATATTCGTACTTCGGTATATTGAATTTCGTGCTTCTGCTGGTTTTTGGAAATGTGAGTATTCAGCCTTGTAAGTTTGATTTACTGAAATTTGAGATTTCAGTATTTCGAATTTACATAGTGGATCCATATACATACATATATATATATATATATATATATATATATATATATATATATATATATATATCTACAGACACACACACTGTGTGTGTGTGTGTGTGTGTGTGTGTGTGTGTGTGTATATATATATATATATATATATATATATATATATATATATATATATATATATATACATACATTAATTACACACATATACATATATATATTACACACACATAGATATGTATATTACACACACACATATTTTTTATATATGTGTATGTGTATATATATATATATATATATATATATGTAGAACATGAAAAGTATAATCCAAGGCAGCGAAGAGCAGCAAGAAACAGCGAACAGCGATGAAGCCAAAGGTAATCTCCACAAAAAGTTTATTCAAACACACAACATAAATTTCTCCAAGTCCTTCTCTCAAACACACAACATAAATTTCTCCAAATCCTTCTCTCAAGCGCTTTCGCTCAGTGCAATACTGAGCTTTATCAAGATAAAAATGCAGGGCAGAACAACCTTATTTGTAAGTCTCTTAATGAGATCATGTGCTTCGTTAATTAAAACCACTCAAGTTGCAATTAAAATTAATTGGTGACCAATTTAAAACTAAAGAGCAAGATGTTGTATGAAATACATAAAATCCTAAATAAAATACCTTTTGTTAAATATGTTGTAGTTGAAAAATATGTTATTTAAAAGATATGTCATTTGAAAATCACAAAGCATTCGTGTATAAATAAATAAATATTGTTATATGTTAATGTCCCATGAAACCACATTTGTAGTGATTGATTCTTATAACACTGTTTAGTGTGCAATAAATATTACAATGGGGTACCACGAATAAATTATGTGAGTAATAAATAGCAATAGATAAAAATCAAATGTTAAAAATACAAGAATTAAAAATAAAAATAATAATCAAGTATTAAGTATTCAAACGTTGTTGCATAGATTATATTCCCTATACTCAGAATAAATATAAAATACAAATAAGTAATGTTGATAATCTCTTACTAAATGCTGTATGCTATAACTTAGCACTTCTTAGTTTTAAAACACTACTTAAATTTGTGTAGTCATTTAACCCTGGCCATTTAGTTGCATCCAGTCTTAGTTGCCATATAAGCTCCCTATATTCCAATTTAGTCTCCCAGTCACCCCCTCTCTTGTCGGGTGTTATCTGGTCTAACGCAATGAACTTGGTTTCCATATCTGGGCAGGACAAAGAGTGTTTATAAAAAGCATTGGTCTCTTTTTTTTTTTTCTTGGAAATATCGTATAAATGCTCATAAATTCTTCTCTTTGGAGTCCTTTCTGTTTTCCCAATATAGAAACTTTGACATTTTATACATGAGCCTAAATATACAACATATTTTGCATTGCAGTTAAAATACCCATTAGACCGGAATAGATATTTCCTAGATGGGATGTATATACTATGATCATTCAACATAGCAGTGCATTGTTTGCACATTCCACATTTATAAGTTCCTTTCTTGGAACTACTACCAGTGGTACTCGTCATTTCTTTTCTTTCAAATAGCTCTTTCATGTTAGTACCCCTGCGTCTAACAAATGTGGGTTTAGTTGGAACCTTTGTTGAAAAATCATCATGCAATGTAAGAACTGGCCAATACCTTGTTATTGTTTCCTCTATCAGGTCAGAATTTCTGGAAAATGTGTGTATGTAACTAGTTTGTTCTAGCTGCTGGGTGTTCTTATGTAAGTTATCCACTTGCGGTAACATGCATCCTAAAAGTGGTGGATATTTTTCTTCTCTACATGCGGAAATTTCCACGACCAAATTCTTGATTAGTTTGGCCGGGTAGCCCCTTTCACAAAATTTCTCTTCTAAAAAGCTAACCTCGTTTGAGAAGTATTCTGCAGTGCTACACATTCTAGAAGCATGGATTAGTTGCCCTTTAATAATTCCTTTCTTTTGATAGAAAGGATGACTACTGCTAAAGTGTAGGTAAGAATTAGAATATGTGGGTTTCCTGTATACTCTTGAAGCAAACTTGCCATTGGTGAAATCCTTGATTATAGTTACATCTAGATAGTTCAAACTAGTGTTACTGACCAAGTGTGTAAAGGTCAAAAAGGAAGTGGTAGAGTTGATGTAATTTACAAATTTCTGAAAATCCACCTCTGTTCCATGCCATAATAAACATATATCATCCAGGTATCTAACATAGTGTTTAATGTGTTTCACCCAGTCTGTGCCAAATATGAAAGTCTGTTCCCATTTGTGCAATACAATGTTCGCATACAAAGAGGCACAAGAAGCCCCCATTGCAACTCCCAATTTCTGTTTGTAAATTTCGCTGTTAAAACAGATGAAATTATTGTTTAACACAATATCCATGAATTCGACTAGCAAATTCACAACATTGGCACCAAGATTGGCTTCTTTGACCAAAACGTCTTTGAACCAATCCAGACCTGTCAAATGTGGTATACTGGGGAATAGTTGCACTATATCGATAGTTACCATTAAAAGGTCTGGGTGGTACAAATGGGATCCCATACCATTTAGGAAGTCCCAAGAATCTTTGCATATGTGACTTAGTGATGTAACAAACCATTTGAGGACGTAGTCAATAAATTTCCCCAAAGGTTCAGTGATGCTTCCTTCACCAGAAACTATTGGTCTGAATTTTAAAGGGTCCAGTCCTTTGTGTGTCTTTGGAATACCAAAAATTACTGAGATTCTTGGTTTGGCTACAAACAAGTAATTATATAGCTTTTCATTAATGGCTCCTTGTAAAAGGTGGTCCATTAATAGATAGTTAATTTTGGAATAATATGCTATGTGTAGCTCATTTGTTGATATCAAGCCATAATGCTCAACATCCTGTAACATGTCGTAAATATGCGCATCATAGTCTATATTGTACATCAAAACTAAGCCCCCTCATTTATCCGGTTTCATTACTCTACACCCTTCTTCCTTTAAAAACCTGATTATGTGTGTTTCATTCAAACTTAGATTCTGGGGATAACTTGCGGATAACTTGCATAAGAACACCCAGCAGCTAGAACAAACTAGTTACATACACACATTTTCCAGAAATTCTGACCTGATAGAGGAAACAATAACAAGGTATTGGCCAGTTCTTACATTTCATGATGATTTTTCAACAAAGGTTCCAACTAAACCCACATTTGTTAGACGCAGGGGTACTAACATGAAAGAGCTATTTGAAAGAAAAGAAATGATGAATACCACTGGTAGTAGATCCAAGAAAGGAACTTATAAAATGTGGAATGTGCAAACAATGCACTGCTATGTTGAATGACCATAGTATATACATCCCATCTAGGAAATATATATTCTGGTCTTGGG
>NC_056739.1:466579902-466584902 GCF_019279795.1 Protopterus annectens
TAATCAAATCAAAAAATCAAGATACTTATATTTTGTAGCTCAGTTGCGGTCAACAACTTCATATATATATATATATATATATATATATATATATATATATATATATATATATATGTGTGTGTGTGTGTGTGTGTGTGTAAGTAAAATTAGAAGAACAGGTCACACTTTTAGCTGGATGATTTTTATTTAGCGCTTTCGTCAGTTAATAAAAAAAAATGACTTCTTCAGAATGTTATATACTACCATATATTTAAGCATTTAAATTAATTAACTTGTCCCAACCTCCAAAACATGTTTAAAAGCATTTTAATGCCATACCCTCTGTTGAATAGTTACTGATATTAAGCTGCATTACAAAAAATACAAAATTCTATATTTGATATATGCACACATTCCTTAAAAGCAAATCCTAAAAAATATATTTTGCCACAATTAAAGAAATTTCATTAAAAAACTAAATGAACAGCCAAACGAGGTATGAGACAGGATAACCAGTATATGCAGTAGAGTGTTAGAGTAGGTTGGTTTCGTATAAATAGTAGATGTATACTTTTTGAATTGTTTATTTTTCTTAATCTGTTTGTCTAGGTAACTAATAGTCTGTGTATTCATCTCCATAGTGAATGACTTGTTATAGAGTTTAAGGAAATGATGTGGCATTTAAGGGTTAATGCCACGAGCCCCCCTGGATTTAATGAGGTAGTTTCTCTATCTGTTACCTCAAGTTAAAATCAGACTACCGTTTGTAATATAAAATAGCACATATAGTTTCTGCATATATTGGTTATATTGTCTCATATCTTGTTTGGCTGCTCATTTAGTTTTTTAATTAAATTTACTTAATTGCTGCATTACAAAAGCCTATATTTGATATATATGCACACATTCCTTAAAAGCAATTTATAAAAAATATAGGGTTTTGTATTTTTTTGTAATGCAGCTTAATATCAGTAACTGTTCAATAGGGGGTATGTCTTTAAAAATTAAAAAAAAATGTTTTTGGAGGTTGGGACAAGTTAATTGATTAAATATATGGTAGTATATAAGGTGGATGTGAAGTGTGTTACAACATTTTGAAGAAGTCATTGTGTTATTAACTGGCAAAAGCACTAAATAAAAAACCTCATCCAGCTAAGTGTGACCTGTTCTAATTTTATTTTGAGTATTTTGTGTTTTTTTTTGCTGTTTTATATATGTATATATATGTGTATATATATATATATATATATGTGTGTATATATATATATATATATATATATATATATATATATATGTATATATATATGTATGTATATATGTATATATATATATATATATATATATATGTATGTATGTATGTACGTTTTTATATATATATATATATATATATATATATATATATATATATATATATATATATAACGACACACACACACACCTTCCTCCCCACACACAAACGCAAGCTCTCTACTACATAAAAGCAGGGGGGCAAGCCACCCTGCGCACCCCACACCCCCTTACTTAAATATTTTCACTCCAAGGCCGCAATACATATAAACACACACAAAACACCACCACACAAGCTACATTCTCCTGTCACACACACATCACAGCAACAAAACAGACACACACCACAGCCCTTACCCAAAACCCTTAACGCATACACACTTACCTGAATCCATAACCACAGCGAAACCTCAGAAGCACGAAATTCAAAACCGCTGGTATTATTTGAGGTTATGAATTTCGCGCATCTGAGGTTTCGCTCTTCTCAGGATTCCACTTTATGGGCTTGAAATACTGAGTTTCAATATTTCAGTATTTCGAGCTTCTAAAGTGAATCCATATATATATATATATATATATAATATATATATATATATATATATATATGTAGGTACACACATGTATATATAGACACACACACACATTTATATAGACACACACACACACGCACGCGTATATATAGAGACACTTGTATATATAGACACCCACACACACATAGATACACATAGACACACACACTATATATATATATATATATATATATATATATATATATATATATATATACAGACACCATATATACACGTAGACACACATATATGTGTACAGACGCGTGCATGCTCAAACACACACATACATACATATATATTGGTTCATAGGTAGGTCATAGGTAGGTTCTAGGCTATCGGCCTAAGGGCCTAAGTAAGCCTAGCCAACAAGGTTTCCTGGCTTACGCCACCGAAGAAAGTTGGTTTCATGTGCCCTTGTCGAACAGAGCCACAGAAATTATCTCTGAGGTGTATTTCCTGTTTCCCATCCATTTATCAAGATTGTTCTTGAAGAGTGTTAATGAGGAACTTTGCTTGACATAGGTGGGTAGCTTGTTCCAGAGTATAGGAAGTCTCTGGGACAGGAATCTATCCCTCCAGCATGTCCTGTTTATTGTGGTGACAAGGTTTAGGTCCCTAGAGTGTGTAGCTCTGAGAGATTGGAATTTCTTTAGGTGTAGCATATCCAACAGCTGTGGGTTTAACATGGCTTTATATGTTAGGCAGAGATCTCCTCAGAGAAGGTGATATACAACAGAGTAAAGCTGGGGTTTTTTGAGACAGTCAGTGTAGGGCATCTATTTGAGGCCAGTAATCCTCTTTTTGAGGTACTTCTGTAGCCTTTCCAGCTGCTGCAGATGTCTTGTGGGGTACATTCCAAAAGGTGCGTTGTACTCTATAATAGGTCTAATGAGTGCTGAGTAGAGGGTAACAATGACCTCTCTCTTTTTTTTTTTTTCCTGGATGAGAACCCTTTTGTGATGATGTGTGCCACACCGAAGGATTTCTTGACTACTGTGGCAATGTGATTATCAGAGGAGAAATAACTGTCCACTTGGGTCCCAAGGTCTCTTATCATGGATTTGGTGTTAAGTAGACTGCCGTTTATGTGATAATCCATACAGAGTTTTAACCAGATGGGATGAAGATGCACTTCTTTGGCATTGAGCTTGAGGCCATTCCTCTGACACCAGGCGTCTGTCTCAGTGAGGCCCTTCTGTAGGATGTCCACATCATTTGCTGACTCTACTATGGCTCCTAGTTTACAGTCATCTGTGAACTTCATTAGCCAGAGGCCTTCTGTGTTAGCCTGTACTTCAGAGAAGTAGATAGCAAACAGGAGAGGTCCCAGGACTGAACCCTGTGTTACTCAACTTGTCACTGGTTTGAAGGCAGATTTGAAGTCTGCAACTTTTACAGTGTGACATAGGGATTTATACCTAGTTTATTGAGTTTAGCTAAAATTCCAGAATGAGGGATGGCGTTGAAAGCCTTGGCGAGGTCAAGATAGACTGTGTGAACCACTTTACCCTCATCTATGGCTTTGGTGAGTACCTCAAAGAAGTCGATCAGGTTCAGAAGGCATGATCTGTCTTTCACAAACCCGAACTGGGTGGGGTCTAGAGTTTGGAGGTTACCAATGTCTTTGTTTTATGAGTTCCATAATGATATGTTCCATGGCCTTGCAGAACAGGCTCGTCAGGCTAATAGGGCGGTAGTTCCCAGGATCAGTGGTGGCTCTCCCTTTGTGGAGTGGGATAACTTGCTGTGTGCCATTCAGTGGGCACAAAGCCTGACGTGAGACTATGATGGAACATGGTGCTTAGGTGGAGAGCCAGTTTGTTCTGAAGTTAGTGTAAAATGCAGCCTGGGATGTTGGCTGGTCCCATGGATGCTGTGTTTTTGGTTTTAGAGTGTGCAGCTTTTAACTGCATGTATGTGATTACAGGGACTCTGCATTCTTCCTGTATAGATATGTTCCCTTTAGGGGGTGAGAGGGGTGGTATATTTAGCACTGAACCTCTCAATATCAGTTGGTTCTGTAATTTCCATGCCGTTGTGCTCTAACTTAGAGCAGAACTGGGTGTTGCCATTGAGATTCTTGACATAGCTTTAGAATGCTTTGTGGTTGCCCTTAGAATCAGTGGTGATTTTGTTTTCATAGCTTGTATTGGAGGATCTTATAAGGGATCTCAGCTCCTCCACTCATGGGATTTTACTGTTTTGCAACAGTTTCTTCCTTCTGTTGTAGAGTTTGTTTATGGCAGGGGACCACCAGATTGGCTTCCTTTTTTTGGAGGATAGCGTCTTGGTTCTGTTTGGGATAGCACGATCCATGCACTCATGTAAGTGCTTATAGAGTGCATTTGTGTAGGATTCAGCAGTCGTAACTGTGTTTTCCATCTGCATGGGTGTCATGAAGTTTGCCACTTCTGTCTTAAGAAGCATGAAGGTGGCTTTGGAGAAATTTTTTACTGTGGTTTCCTTAATGGTGGGTGGGGGCGGGATGTCGATATCTAGGGCGATTAGCTTATGGTCAGACCGGACCAACGAGGAGTTGACTTCAGGTGTAGAACTCCAGTCACTCATGTTGGTAATGACTAGGTCAAGGATATTGTGGCCCCTGGTTGGAGTGTGGATAAGTTGATACGGCATTGGAATTTATGAATTCTAGAAAGAGTTGAGCGAAGGAGTTAGTACATGAGTAGTTTTCCCAGTTAATGGTGAGATAGTTGAAATCTCCCATTATTAGGGTGTTTGGTTGAACCCTAATATTTTCCAGTATATCAAGAAAAGAGGAGTGGGAATCCTGGGGCATGGTGGGGGATCTGTAGCAAGCTACAATTTGGTTTGCAGTTTTGCCTAGAGGTAGTTGCACTTGGATAACCTCTGATACATTATGCTGAGCAACTAGCCTAGAGGTGTGGGTATCCTTACTGTATATGGACACACGTCCGCCTTTGGTGCTCTGGTCCAGATTAGATGGCCGAAAAGTGTGGTATAAGTTATAGCCTGGTAATGCAGGGGTGCTCTCTAGAGCCTTGAACCAGGTCTCAGTCACTGCACAGATATCTATGTTCTCCATTTTAAGGAGTGCCTTGAGTGAGTGCATTTCGAGATTTAGACTTAAAGCATTGAGTAGCATTACCCTCAGTTTTTTCTTGCCTGTTCCTGTTATGGTGGTGA